>NC_081438.1:10481569-10629459 GCF_949786415.1 Peromyscus eremicus | reverse complement strand
CCCTGGCTCTGCTGAGGTAAGCAAAGCACAGGCTGTGCTCCCATTAACCAGGAGGGCCGTGGCCTGCTGTGTCTTGTGAGGCAGCGGTGATGCTTGTGGCCTTCTGGCACCACACCTGTCCATCATCCTCACCATCCGCCCTTTCACTCCTGTGCCAGTCCACATGCCCACCCGGCCACTCACCCATTCACTCTCCCATGCATGTTACCATCTACGCACTTGTCCATCTGTCCAGCCACCTGCCCACCCAGCCCTTATCTACCTGTTCACCTATCCATCCTCACCTGCCCACCCAGCCCTTATCTACCTGTTCACCTATCCATCCTCACCTGCCCACCCACCCAGAACCACACACCCCTTTCCTTTTGATTTTGAGGCACAGCCTTTGCTCTGTAACTCAGGTTGGTCTTGAACTTGTGATCACTGTGCCTTTCACCTCTCATGTGCTGGATTTTACATGTATGGGCCACCGTGCCTGTTGTCTATTTTTCATCTATCAGTCCACTAATCTGTCTCTGTTCACTTGTCTGTTCCTCCCTATATGTCCACTTATCCCTGTTAGTCCCTCTGTCCATCCACCCTTCTGCTCAGTATCCATCTCATGTGCTGCATTCTGGGTCCTTGTCTGGCTGCCCTGCTAGCCCCCAAGACCCTAAGTTCTGCTGTGAGGCTCAGAGACCCACAAGAAAACCTTGCTAGGAAAGTTAGGGAATGCTCTCTGTGGCGAGCATAAAAGCTAACTGCACCGATGTGGGACCAGCAGTCCAGCGTCCTGGAGCCCTGCCATGCTGGGGTGGGCAGTGGAGTGAAAGACCTGCTCTCCCAGTACCTGGGGTCCTGAGCGGTGTGGGTGGCTCTGTCCCAGCCAGCCCAGTGCCTGTCAGGTGTTTTGAGTTTTGTTGGGAGGGGGGATTGTGGGGTTTGTTGTTATTGTTTTGGTTTTTTGAGACAGGGTTTCTCTGTGTAACAGCCCTAGCTGTCCCGGACGGAAACACACTCTGTAGACCAGGGCTGGTCTTGAACTCACAGAGATCTGTCTGCCTCTGGCTCTCAAGTGCTGGGATTAAAGGACATGCGCCACCAGTGCCCGACTGTGAGGGGCTTTTTTTGACACAAAGGTCAAATTCATTTCACCGTCCCTGCCCTGCAGACAAGAGTGTTACAGGGTTGGTTTTCATGCACATGGTGGGGCCGCTGGTGTTTTTACGGCTATCCTTGTCCTGTCAGTAAGGACTTCATGTTAGAATGTGGTGACCTTGCCTATGCATCCCCCAGCTGCTTTCTCCAGATTGATGAATGTGTGGGCCCCACTGTTAACACTAGTCCAGTGGGAGACCCAAGCCACCAGCATGTGGGTGGGGAGCACTGCTCCTCTGGGAGCCAGGGCAGGAATGGCAGGGTGACCAATGCACTCTGGAGGCCAAAGTAGGAGGCCTGGGCTGCACACAGACCTCATGTCAAGAACAAACAAAAACTCAAAAGTCTTTGCTTTATAAATATAAATTTATATTTACTTATTTACAATGAAAAAAGTGCATGTTATAAACATGGGTAAAGGAGGGTGGGACCACTGTCAGGTGCATCCCCTGCCCACATTACTCGGAGCGCGCGCGGGGGGGGGGGGGGGGGGGGGGGGGGGGGGCTGCCAGGACATCACTTGGGCAGCCCGTTCAGGCCCAGCTGCACCTTGAGTGCCTGCAGCTGTGCCAGGCTGATGTTGCTGCCACCACACACAATGACGACCAGCGGAGGCCAGCGGGGCTGGGCAGCTGGCCTTCGTCCTGCAGCCTGCACACCACACCACTGTACAGTGCGGCCAGTGCCGCTCCACACGCAGGCTCCACCAGGATCTTCTCGTCATCTGTGGGGAAGGGGCTGGTCAGCTCTCCACACCAGGAAGTCTTGGACCAAACCTCTCACTGTGGCTGAACCCAGACTCAGTTTCTTTCAGCCTGTGCCAAGAGTTCTCAGGTATCTGAGAGGGTGCCTAGGTGTGTGGCAGTAAGCTGCGGTTATTAATAACTGGCACTGTGTTATTTTCATCTTTTTTGGCTTTTTTTTCCCCTCCGCTCTGAGACAGGGTTTCTCTGTGTAGCCCTGGCCACCCTGGAACTTGCTCTGTAGACCAGGCTGGCTTTGAGCTCTCAGAGATCCGCCTGCCTCTGGAGTGCTGGGATTAAAGGCGTGCAGCACCACTACCCAGGTTCTTTTTTTTCTTTTTTTTTTTAAATAAAAGATTTATATGTAGTGTTCTGTCTGCATGTATGCATGCAGGCCAGAAGAGGGCGCCAGATCTCATTATAGATGGTTGTGAGCCACCATGGTGGTTGCTGGGAATTGAACTCAGGACCTCTGGAAGAACAGCTAGTGCTCTTAACCTTTGAGCCATCTCTCCAGCTACCCCCCTCCTCCCGGTTCTTTTTGACCATCTTGTTCCAGACTGAACCAAGAGAGTTCCATTACAGACCACCTACCAATCCAGCTCATCTCAATCCTTTCCCTGTGACCCTGACTACTAGGGAGCTCAAAACGGGCACTTGAAAGGAAGGCTGGCTTGTCTTCCCTGCTGTCATGACTACCAGGCTCACTTTTTTTTAATTAATTATTTTTTCATTTATTTTACACACTGACCACAGTTTTCCCTCCCTCCTCTCCTCCTGTCCCCTCCTCCCCTCATCCACTCCTCTGTCTTCATTCAGAAAGTGGCAGACCTCCCATGGGAGGTCAACAAAGCATGCCACATCAAGTGAGGCTGGACCAACCTCTCTCTGCATCAGGGTTGGGCCAGGCAACTCAGCATGGGGATTGGGTTCCCAAAAGCCAGCCCAAGCGCCAGGGGACAGGTCCTGATCCCATTGCTAGGGGACCCACAAACAGACCATGCTACACAACTGTCACACACAAGCAGAGGGTCTAGGACAGTCCCATTCAGGCTCCTAGCTGTTGTTTAGAGTTGGTGAGCTCCCAGGAGTTCAAGTCAGCTGTCTCTGTGGATTTCCCTGTCATGACCTTGACCTCCTGGCTCGTACAGTTTTTTTCTGTCTTCAACAGGGCTCCTGGAGCTCGGCCCAGTGCTTGGCTCCCAGGAATCCACAAGGATGACCCCCAGCTAAGATTCCTAACAATACTGGAGAGAGGGTGCCTGAACGGGCCGTCTAATGTCATCGACATTGGGGACTGTCCTAACTGTCATCAGAAAGCCTTCATCCAGTCACTGATGGAAGCAGATGCAGGCTCACTGTTTCATGAGCAGCTCAGGTGTTTCTTTTTACCACTGACTTGCTTTAGCTTCCATTCATGAGCATTCTAGGCCGAGGAGGGAAGAAATTAAGGGCAAAAAGGTCCCTTGGTACATACCCACGAACTTCTCGATGGCGGCCACGGCCTCCTGGTCTGAGATGACCTCAGAGAAAATGGGGTGTTCGTAAAACAGCTTCAGGGCCTGCGCCGCCACAGTGTTCACACCCACGGCCTTGGCAACACTGGGAGATGGGAGTGGGAGGCGAGGCGGAAGGATGCACGTGAGAGGCAGGAACTGGGGGGGGGGGGTGGATGGGTAGCTGTGCCCAGTCCCCAGAACCTGCACAGTGGTCTTGGCCATCAGACTGGCCTGACTCAGATATGCCCCCAGCGTGTAACCTTCACCTACTCCGCTCACTGGCCTCCTGCCCCAACCTGCCAGGCTCAAGTGAGTGGTGGGGCAGCAGACTCAAGGAACTCAGTCCCCAGCTTCAAGGAGCTGTCCCTCATACACTTTCTTTTTTTTAAAAGTAGGGAGAAACAAAGTTCAATTTTGTTTAAGCTGCAAATTTGGGGTTTGGTTATAAATTCCTTGTAGGCAAGAGGGTGTCCGTCGTCCATCCCCGTCCCCTGTGCCCCCCCCCCACCCCCCGTCCAGGATCAGCCAGGGTCTTGCACATTTCGGAGGTCAGATAAGTGGAGAGCAAAGAAGTGAGGCATGAGGACCTCAAGAAGTGATTGACATTACCTGCCATTATTCACATAAAGACTCATGTGGCCCAGACATGCCACACATGGCTGTGTGACTTTGGACAAACGACCAAAGTCTCATTTTCACTGTGTGTATAACCGAGGTGCCGAGCTCACCTGGTTATCTTGGGCAGGGTGACCAGCTTTCCTTCCTTGGTGGCTGCATGGAAGCTGTGGGCGCCGAAGGTCTCCATGGCAATGATGGGCACATCCTCCCAGCCCACCTCTCGAAGTCCCTGGACTACTCCACACAGCAGGCCTCCGCCACCCACTGATAGCACAATGGCCCCAGGCTTGGCACTCAGTGTCTCCTTCAGTTCCTTCACGATGGAAGTGTGGCCTTCCCTGGGCAGGAGAAGGGTGGCAGGTCAGGGCTGGGCTTCCTGAAGACACAATGGATGGTTGAAGATGCTGGCTAAGGTCCATATTTGCTTCCATCCCAGGCAGTGGTGAACCTTGGAGCTGGCTTTTGCCCTCTCCCCGCCCAGCCATGGCCTCATAGGACACTGATTGTGTAGGAGCCGAAAAACCCCACCCCCACCCCCCCCCCCCCCCCCCCCCCGTCCCCGAGAGGATGGCTGCAGGAGTTGGTGGATAAACCCCCACTTCCTACCCATCAGTAGACACATTCCTTGGATGCTCATTCTCCACAGGTTCTCAGGGTCCCCAGGGGCTGAGGTTCAGTTGCCCATGGCAGATGCTGGCATATGAAAGCTACCTTCATCAGTGCATCCCCACCTCATTTGTTCCTAGTCACCCCCAGATGAGCTGATCTCCCTGAATCTCTGTATCTGGGGACCCCCCCCCCCCATTGCTGATGTGTGCATCTGGGTGTTTGTGTATTCTCTCCTGCATACATTGGGTGTGCAACATGGAGAACCGGCAGGCATTACACATTATGGCAGATATGTGCTGTAAGGAGTGGGGTGGCCCCAACTCACCAGATAAGGGGGTCATCGAAGGGGGAGATGTACACCCAGCCTGGATTGTTCTTTTCTAGAGCCTTGGCCAGTTGGATGGCCTCATCCAACATCTGCAGGGCAGTGGGAGTAGGAAGAGAATGAAATGATGGGGGACCTTGTCCAGCTGTCAGGAGCCCTCTCATCTGCCACCTGCCGGGCCGCACTCACCTCTCCTACCACTTCAACGGTGGCACCTTCGTCCTTGAGCCGCTCGATGGTGAGGGCAGGGGTGGTGTTGGGTACAACGATGGTGGCTGGGATGCCCAGCCTCCTGGCAGCGTAGGCAGTCGCCATGCCCGCATTGCCCGCTGTTAGGGTGGCATGGAGAGGGTGCGTCAGCAGAGAAGGGTCTGGGACCCTAGGTGGGGCTGGTCATCCCTTTCCTGTCAGGCTCTGAACTCCTGTCTCCTCCCAAGTGACCTCTGCCTCATTCTGGAACCCCGAATCTGGACGTCTATGAATGGGTTCATTGCTGCAGAGACCACAACCCCAGAGAGGACACACAGTCCAGGATAGGAAGGGAAAGAAAGCCTCTTGGCAACTTACCTGAAGAACAGACAAAATGTTTACAGCCTTGTTCTGCCCTCTGTGGAGACAAGAGGAGGGGTCAGGCTACCTCTCAGTCCTTGCCTAGGGTCATCCCTCCCATTGGAGCGTCCACACTGAACTCACCTTCCTCCCTTTGGTATCTGAACCACCCTCCCCTCAGGCATATCTTTCCCAAGGAGACTGGCTGGGGTAAGGGAGCAGGTGTCAGCCTTGAGAGAATCTCATGAGTGGGTATCCCTTAGCCAGAGGAAACCCTGATATGTGTAGCCTATTCTAAAATTACTTTCTTTCTAGGAAGATAGTATTTATTCAAGTTATTCATTTACGTGTATGTGTGCATGTGTTGCCTGCAGAGGGCAGAAGAGAGCATCAGACGCCCTGGAGCTGGAGTTACAGGTGAGCCACCAACTTGGATGCTGAGGGTGAGCCCGGTTCCTCTGAAGAGCCCAAAGTGTTCCTAACTGCTTAGCTATCTCTCCTGCCCAGTATTCATTTCTAATTATGTGCATGTGAGTGTAGATGCTCTTGGAGATCAGAAGAGGGCGTCAAATTCTCTGGAACTGGAGTTACAGGTGGTTGTGAGCCACTATGTGGATGCTGGGAACTGAGCTCAGGCTCTCTGCAAGAGCAGCCAGTGCTATTAACTGCTGAGCCAGCCCTTAAGATGATGATGATGATGATGATGATGATGATGATGATGAATTTACTTATTTTTTTAGAGACAGGGTCTTGCTGTGCAGCCTAGGATGCTTGCCACCCTTCTTTCAATTTCCACCCTTTCGCCTCAGTATCCTGGGTGCTGAAATCTTGGGTGTATATGAGCACCCCTGGCTCTAGAACTGTCAGGTAGGAGGGAGTGCCCTTCCTGCCAGGATGCCACCCTGCCCTGTACCGTCTTGCAGAGGTGCCCAATGCCTCGGATCTTGAAGGAACCCGAGGGCTGGGAGCTGTCCATCTTTAGGTACACACTGGTTCCAGCCACTTTGGACAGGGCCATGCTGTCACGCAGCGGAGTCTTCACGTGGAGGGGCTCCTGGGCTGCCATGGCTGGGGGGAAGGGAGGAGATGTAAAGAGTCAAGACAGCTGCCCTCCTGAGCTCTATGACTCCCTCCCTCATACCTACGATTTTCAGGAAAGGGCACAGGATGAAATCTCAGCTGGGCTAAAAATCTCAGCTGGGCTATCTACCAGCTAAATCGGTGGCCAAGCCCTCACCTTTGCCCCCCAGATTTGGAAGGTCATAAGTTCAGAAACTTCCTTAGGCTGCAGGGGAAGAGTCTTGCACAAACATCCTTAGGCTGCAGCCTTGGGCAAGTTCAAGGCAAGGGTCTTGCACAAACATCCTTAGGCTGCAGCCTTGGGCAAGTTCAGGGGAAGGGTCTTGCACAAGCTGGTTCAGAATGAGTCACAAGATGGGGGTGCGGATAAAGCATGGCCAGGGGAAGGGTCTTGCACAAGCTGGTTCAGAATGAGTCACAAGATGGGGGTGTGGGTAAAGCAAGGCCAGGGGAAGTCAAGGCCTGTTTCTGGAAAGTCAAGTGGAACCAACCCCAACCCACCTGCTTCCATGAGCTCAGAACATGTCAGCAAACACAAAAGAAATGAGCCAAGTGGGGTCCTGTGGAGAGTGGCCCTTGGGTCCACAGGACCCCTCCATGCTCAGCATTTTTGACCTATTGTATATTACTTATTTAAACGTGTGTGTGTGTGTGTGTGCCCCCGTGCGTGCGAGCACACATATGTATGCAGAGGCCAGAGGTCAACATCTGGTGTCTTTCTCAATTGCTCTAGTTTATTTTTTTGAGGAAGGGTCTCTCCCTGAGTCTGGAGCTCACTGATTCAGTTAGACTGGCTGGCCAGCGAGCCCAGAGATCCTCCTGCCTCTTGCTCTCCAATGCTGGGGTTGCAGGTATTTTTTGCTGTGTTTGGCACTTTTTGATGTGAGTTCTGGGGATATGGACAAAGGTTCTCACAGGAAGCCCTCTCACAGACTGAGCCATATCCTAACCCCATATATGCTTTAAAAAATTATGTTCTTACCATGTAGCCTAGGCTGGCTTTGAACTTTTGATCCTCCTATCTCAGTCTCCCAATTGCTGGGATCACAGGTGTGCCCCACCATACCTGGTGTTCAGCACATGTATATTTAAAAAAATGAGCCTTTGGGCTTGGTACAGGCCTGTAATCCCGGTTCTTGAAAGGTGAAGGCAAGAGGATTAGGCATTCAGGGACATCCTGGGCTACATAAGACTGTCTCAAAACAAAAGCAAAAAGACCTGGGACCCCAGTATTAAGCTATGAAAGGCTCTCATTTCTTCTCATTTCCTTCCTTCCTTCCTTCCTTCCTTCCTTCCTTCCTTCCTTCCTTCCTTCCTTCCTTCCTTCCTTCCTTCCTTTTTCTTTCTCTCTCTCTCTCTGTCTCTCTCTCTGTCTCTCTCTGTCTCTCTCTCTCTCCCTCCCTCCCTCCCTCCCTCCCTCCTTCCTCCTCCTCCTTTTTTAGATACAGTTTCTCTGTGTAGCCCTGGCCATCCTGGAACTTGCTCTGTAGACCAGGCTGCCCTCGAACTCAGAGATTCACCTGTCTCTGCCTCCTGATTAAAGGTGTGTGCCACCACCACCTGGGGGCTCTCGTTTTTTTAAAAAACAGAATTCTTTTTTCCTGGCATGGGGACCAGAGAGGCTACACAGCCCCCTGGTTCACCCTCATCACACAGTTCCCACATTGAGAGGACTACTCTTGAGGCTACGTGACAAGCTCAGGTTTGGCTAATGGTACCATGAGGTCCCTTTGGTAGCCATGACAGTGAGGAAGCCTTTGGGTTAACACCGGCTCAGCCACTGTCACTCTGAAGCCCTGTGAGAAGCCCTAAGAGAGATCCAGGGCCAAGTAGGATCCAGCCTAGGCAGATGGTGACTCTTGGGAGCATCTACATATATGAATGCTTGCGTGTGCATGTGTGTGTGCATTTGTGTATGTGTGTGCGCAGGAGAGACTCAAACTTGTGGTTCTCTTGCCTCGGTCTCAAGAGAGATGGACTCAAATTCATTGTGATTCTCCTGCCTCTCAAGTGCTGAGATGGCAGGTAAGCCCACTAGGCCCCTCTTCCTGGTAGACCCCTTGAATGACAGTCAGGGAAGAAGGGCATGGCAAACAAGGGTACCTCCAAATTTGTTAGCTTTAGCCGTCAGCTCCCAGCTAGCCCCCATCCTGACACACCAGGCCTCCTCTGGACCCAAAAGGCCCAGCTGATGCAACCTCTGGCTGGTGCGTGGTTCCCATCACCCTGCAGACCCCTTCCAGGTGGCTTTGGGGAGCCCCACCTGGTCTCTGCCCCAAGCCTGCAACATTGGGGACCTTTGGAGAAATGGACTGGGTACTCCGTACTGATTCCCACCCCAGAGGCCGGTCCCACCCGGCTCTATAGATGGTGAGGCTCACGAGAGGAAAGAAGTGTAGAGTGGGGGTGGGGAGGTCTTGGCAAAGGTGGCTGATCTGAGGCACGAGCTCCAGAGCAGAAGTCCCTCTTCCCCTGTCATTTGGCTCATGCGAGCACTCAGCAAACACAGCCTGTGCCATCCTGAGCTGGAGGATCCTACCATCGTCCCATTTTACAGATCAGAACACGGAGACTTGAATGGATATGCCTCAGCCCCTCTCCCCTTCCCTGGGTACCCGACTCTGGCTGTCCCTGGCTGTCAGTTCTGGGGTACAGCTGAGGCTGGGGGCCACGTACCTGGCACAGAAGGAGCTGGTCAGAGCGAGCGAGGGCTAGATTGGGTCTGTGTCCTGGGAGAGTAGAAGGTTGGCAGGACGCTCTGCTCCAGGGCTTTATTCTCCGGAGGAACCTCTGGGCAGCCAATAAGGGCCCAGGCAGGCCACGCCCCCAAAAGCCACGCCCCCTGGTCCAGGCTGGGCCGGTGGCAGGGGAGGGCATTCAGGCCTGGTCTCCATCCTGGCCTCCGACTCTGTCACCTCCCCTTTCCTCCTGGTTTCTTCACTTGCAAGTAAGACACTTATCTCCTGAGGGCATGTAGGACCTGAGGGTGGGGATGGGGGTAGCACTAAAGAGCCCTTGCCAGGGGCCCTGGGGGTTCATCCCACAACTACAGAAAAGCTGGGCAGTTGCTGGACACATAGTATGTGGCCAAGAAACAGCCACAGCTCAGCCACATGGTGGCTCACACTTGCGACCCCTGAACAGCAGAGGCGGAGGGAGAAGAACTAAGTCCGAGGCCAGCCTGGACTAAAGAGTGAGCTCTTGTCTCAAAATAGAAAGAAGCAGGGAGGGGAGAACGGGACTCAGCCACCGAACCCCAAATTAGTGTCAAACCATAAAAGAGGTTTATGTAGAGTGGAAGTGAGGCTCGGGTCACAGAGATAGCAAAAGGCGGGACTTGGGCAGGACTCCCAACCCTGTGATTGACAGAGCTGCTTACTGCTATCCTCTAGGGACTCTTCATGTAAACGGGCAGATGGGTAAGACCCAGGGCACTGGGTTCAAGTCCTGGCTCCACTGTTACTAGATCAGCGGTTCTGAGCAAGAACCTTGTCCTCCCACAGCCTCTGTTTGCTCACTTGCAAACAGGGATGATGCCAGCACCTCTGTGCCAGGCTTTGGAGATGGGAGTGTGGGTTAAGTGACAGACTTGAAGTTGAACAGGCAGCCCATGTGTGTTAGTAGTCTTCATCATCGCCATCACCGCAATCACTGCTGACATCACCACCACCGTTTTCACCATCACTACCACCACCACTACCACCACCATCATCAACACCACCATCATCAAAACCCTCATCATCATCACCACCATCGTCAACACTACCATCAACACCCCCATCATCATCACCATCATCATCACCACCCCCATCATCATCAACACTACCACCACCACCACCAACACCACCATCATCAACACCACCATCATCAAAACCCTCCTCCTCCTCATCATCAACACTACCATCAACACCCCCGTCGTCACCACCATCATCACCACCACCACCATCACCATCACCACCCCCATCATCATCAACACCATCACTACCACCACCACCACCACCATCATCGCCACCCAATTTATCACCACCACCCTCATCATCACCACCACCACCATCATCATCCCCACCATCATCACCACCACAATCATCATCACCACCACCACCATCATCATCACCACCACCATAATTATCACCATCAATACCACCATCACTACTATTACCTCCTAGGTCTTATGTCTAAACCTCTTCCAGCCCCACTCTGAGCCTCTGGCTTGTCTCTGGCGGTATGCAGAGGCCTATGCATCCACAAGGGTACACACACACACACACACACACACACACACACACACACACACGCACAGGCATGCAGCCCAACTGCTTCTTTCTCTGGCCTCCCCAACCAAGAAAGCTCTCTTGTCCCGTTGGCTGGGCCAAGAATACCGATAAACACAGTGTGACTATGGCACGGTCGGCTTGCCCAGGAACCCCCGGGGCAGGACAAACTGCGCATTGTCATTGGTCCCCCGATCACCCACAACAGGGATGACCATAGGGTGTGGGTCAAGGACATGCGATAGGCAAGCCGGGATGACATGGATGTCACAAAGCCCTTGTGTGGATACAGTCACCTTGTGTCTCTCTTTACCAGCACCTATTGCCAGAGTGATGGGGTCCTAGTCCCATGCCATGTATCTCCTGTGTATGTGTGTGGGGGGGGAGTTGTCTCACGTGTGCCAAGACACACAAGTGTATGGGCTTCCTTTGTCCCATGCTGTAGTGAGGACAGGCCTGGAGGATGGCGTTTGCTAAGAGTCATCAAGGAAGAGGGTAACTTGGAAAATGCTATCTTGGGGACTCAGAGTCTTTAGGGAACATAGAGTTGATGGAGAGAGTTGAACTGGGAACAGGTGAGTGGGCTGAGCAGTTGGGATACACCTGGAGAGTCTAGATTTCATGTTTTAGATTAAATTTGAGTCAGGGTCTCACGTAGCCCAGGCTGGCCTCCAACTCACAAAGTACCTGAAGATATCCTTCACCTCCTGATTCTCCTGCCTCCACCTTCAGAATGCTGGGGTCATAGGTGAGTGCCAACCATGCCTACTTTACATAGCACTGAGGATCAAACTCAGGACCTTCAGACTTCTCAATAGAGACTATGAAATCTGGAAGGTCCTGGACAAACGTTATGTAGACACCAAGAGACCACGGATGCCAACCCAGACCATTATACCCAGCACAACTCTCAATCACCATAGACGGAGTAAACTCAGGACCTCGTGCATGCAGGGAAAGTACTCTCCCAGCTCAGCTGTATTCCTAGCCCAGACCCTTACCACCTTTTCCAACCCTTTCACACACGCCTCCTTCCCACACAGTACAGCCATTCTCAGGCTGGGGTGTCTTGCATCCAGGAGGCTCTGGGCAGTCTCTGGAGAGATTTTTTAGTTGTATCAGAGTGAAGAATATCATAGTTCCCCACAACACCCGGGGCATCTGTCCTAGAACAGACACCAGCGGCTGCGTCTGAGGAACCGCTCCAGGGAGACATGAACGACACCCTCAGACACTCCCAGCCCTCCTTGTTCTGCGGTCTCTGCTCCTGGTGCTGTGGCCAGGACTAAGCTCAGGTGTACAAAACACATTCTATCCATCTGCTCCTGAACCAGAGCCCCGAGAGGCCCCAAATGGGGCTGGTGGCTCACACCTGTTGTCCTAGCTCATGGGAGGCTGAGGCAGGACAATTGTTACAGGTGTGAGGCCAGACCAAGGTACAGAAAGGGATTGTGTCTCTAAAGAAAAAAAAGTGGCCAGGTGTGGTGGCACACACCCGTAAACTCGGCACTTGGGAGACAGAGACAGGAAGCTTAGGGGTTTGAGGTCATCCTTGGCTACCTAGTGGGTTCAAAGCCAGCCTGGGATACATGAGACCCTGTCTCAAAAAAATAAAATAATACTTATGCACACACACACACACACACACACACACACACACACACACACACACGATGGTAAGATGGCTCAGTGTTTAAAGATGTTTGCTGCCAAGCCTGATGGCCCAAGTTCCATCTCTGTACCCCACATGGTAGAAAGAGAAAACTGACACCCAGATTGTCATCTGACCTCTACCTGTGTGCCATGGCGCGTGCAACACACACACACACACACACACACACAAACCCAATAAATAAATGAATACATCTAAAAACATCTTTTAAAAAAACGTTAAAAAAAGAGAAAAGAATTTGAACAATGAGCCGCCCTTGTTTTGGACTCTGTGTTCAACCTCTGTGGTCCCAGCTGAGGACTTGGCAGCCGGTGGGCTCTTTACACTGTGGTCACCTGCTGCAACCCTCACTGGGTGAGCGGGGAGCTCCCAGAACCCTCCTGGGTTTCCCGATGGCACCGTCTGCTGCTGACTCCCACTGTGCGTCATTCCTAGTGACAAACAGTCTTTGCTGATCCCTGATGTGTAAAAACAGGCACCAAGCCAAGGTCAGGACCTGGCAATAGCTGGAGCCTCTCCCAGGGGTTATCATCACCCATGGTGACCCATGCCGGACTTGGGGAGCTGGCCAAATCCAGCGCCCTGGGAGACCCTGAGAGACCCTGAGAGAGATGTGGCCACAGCTCATTGGCAAGTGAAGAGGTCTGTAGTAAAAACACCTCACACCCCAAATGCACGTACAGTGTTTAATTTGAGGGGACAAGGGTGTTTTTTGTTTTTGTTCTTTTCCTAGGGGTTGTACAAATACAGGAGCCAAAGCCCCTTGGGTGGTAACTGTTGAGTTACATGGGAACCTTCTGTGCCTCCAGCCCAAGGCATCCCTTCAGGGGCAGTGGACAGCAGTGTCAGGGACTCCCCCACCCAACCCCCCATCTCTGTCACAAGCTCTTGCCATTTTTGTGATGTCCAAGGGGTTTTGTTCTATGAGACGGGGTCTCGCTATGTAGCCCAGGCTGGCCTGGGGACTCTTCATTCTCCTGCTTCAGCCTTCGGAGTGCTGGGCTTAGAGGTATACGGCATCACGCCCAGATTAGCTATGAGTCTGTTTGTTTGTTTGTTTGTTTGTTTGTTTGTTTGTTTGAAGGCAGGTTCTTCTGTATCCCATGCTGGCCTTGAATTTCCTTTGTAGTCAAGAATAGCCTTTATCTGATGATCCTGCTTCTACCTCCCAAGTGTGGGGATTCCAGGCGCTCACCACCATACCCAGTGTTTAGGTATGAATTTTTTTTAAAAAAGGTTTATTTATTTGTTATGTATACAGTATTCTGCCTGCATGTTTGGCTTGTGCCAGAAGAGGGCGCCAGATCTCCTTACAGATGGTTGCGAGCCACCATGTGGTTGCTGGGAACTGAACTCAGGATCTCTAGAAGGGCAGCCAGTACTCTTAACCTCTGAGTCATCTCTCCAGCCCAGGTATGATTTTTTAAGCCTCTTGGGAGGTGCACCCGGGTTGAATGTCCCTCAAAGCTTGGTTCCTGGTCTCTGTGCTGGGTGGCCCAACTAGTCCCATTAGCTTTTTTGCACCTAACTCTTTCCCTTGTTCTGGGCAGATGAGTTGTAGTGGGGAGTGTCTCTGCCAGGGTTTCAAACTCAAATACATCCAAGGTTCAGTCATGGCTGCTGGATGCTGGGGGGCAACAGAGTGGGAGGATAGGGTGACTGCGGGACCGTGGTCTTCCAGAGAGGGTGGTATAGCTTAGCTTGGCTGATGGAAATCATGCCGAAAGGCCGGATTCTCGGGTCTGCAATGATCAGACTTCTTGGTCAGGGATGGGGAGTCTTTGAACTTGGCCAAGGAGCCACGCTGTGTGTGTGTGTGGGTGTGTGTGTGTGGGAGAATCCAGATGCCTACGCCCTCACTTAGTCGCTGCTCACTGGCTGCATGTGTGGCTTCAGGTCCCTGGTCCCACCTAGTGGCTCAGAACTCGTGCAAGCAAGGAAGAGTGTGAGGTGAGAGTCTGTGACGGAGGCTGGTTGGCAAGGGTCGGAGTCTCCACGTGGTTCAGCAGCAAGGTCTCTTTGTCCCGGGAACAGGATGCACAGCTGGAGCTGAGGTGGTGAAATGAGGGTTAATGAGCAACCCAGAGGGCTGGCATGGTGGCTGTTCGGTGGCCTGAGGTGTCAGGGACAGGAGCTGGCTGACAAACATCGCCTCCCCCTCTCCCCCGTCCCCGTTAGCCTTCCAAGCCCATCCTCTCCCTCATTCCAGCCAGCATCTGTGGAGCCCAGCCCCTCTGCGACTCAGCCTCTGGCTCTGCCCCTGCTCTGTGACCTTGCGTCAATGACTCGGTTTCTCCGAACCTGTTTCCTCAGCACAGGGGATCGTTGGAATTTTTTTTTTTTTTTTTTTTTTTTTTTTTTGTCCAGGTAGTTGTACATTCTGTGATGGAATGACGTCACAGGCTTCTCTGCCACTTTGTGCTGTATTCTCAGGGAACCATAGGACAGACACCAGAGCACCAGCTGTGGGCCCCCGTGTCTCACACACATATCTGCTCCACAGCAGGGCAAACAAGGCACAGGGAGGCTGAGTGACTTGCCTAGGGTTCCTCAGCCTAGGGATGTGGTGTGGCTGCTACTCTGCGTGGCAGAGCCCGGCTCCAAGATCTGTGTCCTAGATACTGAACGTACTGCCTCCCCCATAGGAGCCCGCCCTGTGCCTGTTCTGCTTTCTTTCGTTTCTCTGTTTTCATTTAAAAAAATTAAAAATTGCATTGGTTTATTCTCTGTGTGTGTGTGTGTGTATGTTGGCGCACATGCATGCTACAACGGGTACGTGGAGGTCAGAGGTCAATTTTTGGGCATCAGTTCTTCTTCCTTCCGCCATGTTGGTCCTGGGAACGGAATTCAGGCAGTCAGTTTGGTGACAAGTGTTCTCACCTGGCAAACCATCTCAATAGCCACGTATATGCCAAATATATGCCATATGTATGTATGTATGTATGTATGTATGTATGTATGTATGTATGTATTTGAGACAGTCTTGCTGTTGAATTCACGGCAATCCTCCTGCCTCAGCCTCTGGAGTGCTGATATTACAGGTATACCAGTATTTGGCTTGTTCTATGACTTAATAGTTTTCTTTAAAAAAAAAAAAAAAAAAGATTTGGCTCAGCACAGTGGTGCACACCTTTAGTCCCAGCACTCAGGAGGCAGAGGCAGGAGGATCTCTGTGAGTTTGAGGTCAGCCTGGTCTACAGAGTGAGTTCCAGGCCAGCCAGGGGTACATAGTGAGACTCTTGTCTCAAAGCACCAAACCAAATCAAAACCAACAAGCAAAAGAAAGGAATTATTATTATTAATTTTAGATCTTCGAGACAGGGTTTCTCTGTGTAGCCTTGGCTGTCCTGGAGCTCGCTCTGTAGACCAGGCTGACCTCAAACTCACAGAGATCCTCCTGCCTCTGCCTCCCGAGTGCTGGGATTAAAGGTGTGTGCCACCACCGCCTGGCTTATTATTTTTCATTGTGTGTATGGGGTGTGGAGGTTACTCACATGTGCATGCAGGAACCCTTGGAGGCGTCAGACCCTCTGGAACTGGAGTTACAGGCCATTGTGAACCACTTGATGTAGGTGCTGGGAACTGAACTTGAGTCTTCTTCAAGGGCAGCACATGCTCTTAACCACTTAGCCAGAGCACCCCCCCACCATGCGTGTGTGTGTGTGTGTGTGTGTGTGTGTGTGTGTGTGTGTGTGTGTACACTCCCACGCATGGGTGTGCATCTGTAATCCTAGCACTTGGATGGTGGAGGTGAGAAGATCAGATGTTCAGTCGTCTTTCTTTCCTTCCTTCCTTCCTTCCTTCCTTCCTTCCTTCCTTCCTTCCTTCCTTCCTTCCTTCCTTCCTTCCTTCCTTTCTTTCTTTCTTTCTTTCTTTTTTAAAGATTTATTTTTGGGCTGGAGAGATGGCTCAGAGGTTAAGAGCACTGATTGCTCTTCCAGAGGTCCTGAGTTCAGTTCCCAGCAACCACAACCATCTGTAATGAGTTCTGGTGCCCTCTTCTGGCCCGCAGGCATACCTGCAGGCAGGACACTGTATACAT
Source organism: Peromyscus eremicus (assembly GCF_949786415.1). NCBI lineage: Eukaryota > Metazoa > Chordata > Mammalia > Rodentia > Cricetidae > Peromyscus > Peromyscus eremicus. Next base: position 10,612,914 of record NC_081438.1, on the reverse strand, counting down.
AATAAATAAATAAATCTTAAAATCTTTATTTATTTATTTATTTATTTATTTATTTATTTATTTATTTATTTATTTATTATGTATACAGTGTTTTGTGTTTGCCTGCAGGCCAGAAGGGGGCACCAGATCTCATTACAGATGGCTGTGAGCCACCATGTGGTTGCTGGGAACTGAACTCAGGCCATCTCTCCAGACCTCGTCCTTATTTTCATAGCAAGCTTGAGGCTAGCCTGGACTACACACAATCCCATGGCAAGAAAAACTAGAGACTCCATTCCTAGGGGCTTGTGGTAGAGAGCTTATCTGACATTGCAAAGCCCCGGGTTCCATCCCCAGCGATGGGGATGAGAGCCTTGAGAATATGCGATTGGTATGCCATAGGCATGTCATTAATGCAGATCCTTGTCTACAGCTGAGGTATTCCTCTACCAGGAAGCCTTTCTCCAGATCCCACACTACAGCCACCGCGGCGACCTTCTGCTCTCTGTCTCTTTGGGGTCCCCAGTGCCTCAGGCAAGACTGGGCACTGGACAGTGATGGGGGAGGGGTAATGCGAGGGCAGAAGTGAGTTGGGAGGGTTCCCAGTTGCAGATCACGGCGAAGCAGTTCTACCTGACCCCAGGTAGCCAAGGGTTAATCATCAATCATGGGAGGGGAGAGGTCACACTTCCCTAAGGGACATACTTCCCTATGGTGCCTGATCCTTCCTGAATCTTGCCTCTCATTTTATATTTAGGGAAACTGAGGTTCAGGATGGATGAGGCCCAGGTTCCTTGAGATGGGGACAGAGGGGACACAGGAGTCTGAACCCTTCTTCATGGGTGCCAGAGAGCCGACCTTGGGTCTCCGCACTTGCGTGGGATGCATTTACCCAGAGCCGTCTCCCCAGACTCTTATAAGTACTTCTGTGACCCTTTCAATCCGGCCCCCCTTACTCCACACCTGCCTGGGCTCAACACCCCACCTGCTCCCACCTCCCACAGCACGGGCATCCCGAGTGCTGGGAGAAAGCAGGGGACACGCTATCTTGTTTGAGGTTAAAGGTCTCAGGACTTGGCAGGCGGTAGGTGTCTGGTAAATATTTATTTATTGAATGCACGGAGCCATTGCTGTGGACAGTTAATAACAGCCAGGCTTCTTCTGCTGGCTGTGAAAGAGCAGAGATAGGAATGTGCCGTGAGTCACCCTTCCCATTCAGACAGGGTGGCAGGATGGCTACCAGTTCCCCTTGTCTTCTTTCTATCTTCCTTTCACTTATTTATTTTTTATTTGTAAGACAAGCTCTCTCTATGTAGCCCCAAGTGTCCTGAAACTTGCTGTATAGACCAGGCTGGCCTCGAACTCACAGGGATCCGCCTGCCTCTGCCTCCAGAGTGCTGGCATTAAAGGCGTGCACCACCATGCCTGGTCTGCATCTTTGTTTTCTCGGCTCAAACCTAAGCTGACCCCCGTGTGGTCCAGGGAACGTGGCCTGACCTAAAGACAGCTCTGGATATGTCAGATCTAGGGTGGCTGTGTTAATGAAGGTGGTCCAAGGTGAGAGGTTCCTTCTGCCTCTTGCTGGCCAGTCTCTGTGGATGTATGCGTTCCTTCCTGAGCCTCTATTTCCCCATCGGCCCGATGAGCCCAGGTCACTCACGAGCCATGAGCTGCATGAGGAAAGAGGGGAGGGTTGAATATCCCCATGAATCCATTTTGGCTGTTTTTACTGTTGAGTCTTTATTGGGGCCCAGAATCAGGAACTGTCCCTTTAACAGGGAGGAGGGGCCAGGCCCTGGTGGCGGAAGCTGATCTTTGGCCCGTGAGTCCAGGTTGGTCCCGGCTGGGCTGTAGGCTGTGCTGGTCTAGGGACTGTCCTCCGGGAAGGTAAGGGTGGCATTGTGGGAGTGGCTGGGGGTTGTGGGGCAGCAAGTGGGAGTGAGGATGGCTGCTACTCCGGGAGCATCTGTCCTGTCTTGTCACCCCACAGGAGGCGGGGCCCCAGGGACCCTGAGGGGTGGATATCAGATTGTGCAGGTGGGGGGGCGGTCAGCCTGGCTTTCTAGACTTTCTCGACTTTCTCCTGATTCAGCTGCTGTATGCCACCCAGATGGCCCCTGGGGAAAGCAGCCCAGAACTGCTGGGGTTGGAGTGAGGGCTGGAGAGAATGGGCAGCCCTTTGAAGTGGGTTCCAGTGAGGGAATCACAGGCCTTCTCTCTCCATACAGGACAGGGAGGTCCAGCCTCTTGCTGAGGTCCCACCAGCTGCACAGTGGGGAGTGGGACAATGGGGTCCCTAGGCCTCAGCTCAGATGGGTCACCACCCTAATGGCGAGGAGGTTGTTGTCATGGGGTGGGGGTGGGGCCAGAGAGGCCTGGGGACAGGGCCAAGAATTTTAGCTCTTTTTCCTTCTTGCTTTTGTTTGTTTTCCCAAGACAGGGTTTCTCTATGTAACCTTGGCTGTCCTGGAACTCACTCTGTAGACCAGGCTGGCTTCGAACTCACAGAGATCCGCCTGCCTCTGCCTCCCGAGCGCTGGGATTAAAGGTGCACACCACCATTTCTCGGTGAGTTTCAGCTCTTAAGGATAACTGTCAGTGAAGTACCAAACAGCCTCATTTTCAATAAATGACAATGATGATGATGAAGAGGAAGAGGAGGAGGAGGAGGAGGAGAAGGATACGGACAACCTGGGAGTTAAGATGCTACACAGTGTGGAAGCACATACCTGGGTTTGAACTCTGAGCCACAGTTCCTGACCTGTGGCCTTGTGTACCAACCCCTCCGGGTCACTAGTTATAAAATGGAGTCACATACAGGTCTCTGTTGGGGTTTCTCAGTGCATTCTGAGATAATCAGGAAGGTGCTGGGCATGGTGCCCGGCTCCCAGCAAGCCCCACATAACAGTTAGCTCTTATCAAGCCACACCGGGTACAGTGGGCACCCTCACTTCATGGCTGAACTTAATCTTCATGAGGACCTCATGCCGTACAATAATGCATTGAGGGTGTGGCCTGGTTCATGCTTAGCTCATTCATATCTTTCTAGTCCAAGAGGCCTTCCCTGGCTCCATGCCCAAAGGAGACGCTTTTGTTCATCTTCAATATTCACAGTTTCCTATTATTTTCTTGGTTTATAGTACATCTCCTCATCAAACTACATCCTGGCTCTGAGGCAGATGTCTGTTTTCCCCACCTTGCCATCCCTGGGTCCCAAGCCCCAGGCCGGACCTTGACAGTGCTCTCTAAGACGTACACAGTAGGTTGTGCATGGCAGCGTTGGTAGAAAGTCCCAGTGAGGGAACCTGTCTAGAGGATTCAGCCTGGAGCATGGCAGTGGGTGCCAGCGGTTAGTCCACAGCACAGCCTGCAAGTTTTTTGGGGTGTGTATTTGTTCCCATTTTACAGAAGAGGAAATAGGGGCAGAGTGGTTAAAACACTTGAGGCACATAACTGGTTTTTGATTTTGGTCTCTGGTTAGCCCCCAAACCTGTGATCTGGGGTCACAAGACTGAGGTGAAAACTAAGCTGGGCTATGGAGGGGTGTCTTGGTCAGGGTTACTATTGCTGTGATAAACACCATGACCAAAAGCAACTTGGGGGAGGAAAGGGTTTATTCGGATTACGTTTCCATATCATTAATTGTCATCAAAGGAAGTCAGGACAGGAACTCAAACAGGGCAGAAACCCGGAGGCAGGAGCTGATGCAGAGGCCATGGAGGGAGCTGCTCACTGGCTTGCGCCCCATGGCTTGTTCAGCCTGCTTTCTTATAGAACCCAGGACCACCTTCCTAGGGATGACACCACCCACAGTGGACTGAGCCTTCCCCCATCAGTCACCCATCAAGAAAATATACAGCTGGCTTTCCCACAGGCCAGTCTGGTAGGGTCATTTTCTCAGTTGAGGTTCCCTCTTCCCAAATGACTCCAGCTTGTGTCAAGTTGACATAGGGACCAGGTACAGCTCATAGGCACCCTTTCCCTGTGAGATGTGCTGAAAGAGACGAGGTGGGTCTGCTCTGTCTTTACCTTGTCTGGGGAGTTCCAGGGCCCATCCTGACAAAGGGTCAGATTCACCGACCAGTTCCCTATTTGAGTCCCTTGAGTAAGAGTGGATTAAGAAGTTCAGGCGGGGGCTCGGGAGGTGGGGAGACCCGACCACCGGGTTCAACTCGCCTCCTGATGGCCGACCTTGGAACTGCAAAGGGCTTCACCCATCTTTTGAAGAGGACTGCCTCAGTTTCCTGAGTTTGAGTGCAGGGATTATAGGTGTGAGCAACCACCCGGCTTGTTTCTTTTCCCAACATTCCTTCCCTCATTTCTCACTTGTTTGGTTTTTTTGTTTATTTATTTATAGACAAGGTCTTTCTACATAGCCCCGGCAGGCCTATAACTCACTTGATAGACCAGGCTGGCCTGGAATTCATAGATCCTCCTGCCTCTGCCTCCTGCATGATGGGATCAAAGGCGTGCGCCACCACATCCATCTTCCTCCCCCCTTTTAAAATTGCATTTATTATCAGTGTCTGAGAATGTGTGTGAGAGTGTGTGTGAGAATGCGTGTGTGTGTGTGTGTGTGTGTGTGTGTGTGTGTGTGTGTCAGAGGACCACTCTGTAAGCTAAGATCTCGCCTTCCACCTTTAAGTGGTTCCTGGGGATCAAACCCAGGTCATCAGGCTTTTGTGACAAGTAACGTTTGTTGAATCATCTCGCTAGACCCTTTTGCAATCTTTTAAAATTAAAAGGTTAATTATTTATTTATTTATTTTGGTTTTTCGAGACAGGGTTTCTCTGTGTAGCTTTGCACCTTTCCTGGAACTCACTCTGTAGCCCAGGCTGGCCTCAAACTCACAGAGATCCGCCTGGCTCTGCCTCCCGAGTGCTGGGATTAAAGATGTGTGCCACCACCGCCTGGCTTAAAATTTATTTTTATGTGTATGTGTATTTGTCTGCATACATGCCTGTGTGCCCACCATGTACAAGCTGTGTCTGAGGCGGCCAGAATAGGGCACTGGACTCCCTAGAATGAGAGTTAGAACCGATTGTGAGCCACCATGTGGGTGCTGGGAAGTGAACCTGGGTCCTTTGCAAGAGCACTGAGTGCTTTTAACCACTGAGCCATCTCTACACCCCCCACCCCCCACCCCCTTTTTTTTGTTTTGTTTTGAGACAGATCTTGTGTAGCCCTGGCTGTCTTCAAACTTGTTATGTAGCCCATGTAAAGTCGCCATCCCACTGAGTTTGGACAGATGTAGACCATTGTAAAGCTACATATGTACATCAAAAAACACAACAAAGGCTTACTGGCCAGTGTGACGTCATAGCATTATACTCCCAATGCTGAGCAGGGGCAGGCAGGAGGATGGTGGGTTCCAGGCCAGCCTGGGCTACACACTGAGACCCTATCTCTCAACGGCAACTACAACAAAAGCATCTTTGCTTTTAGAGACAATACAGGCCGTGGCTGGATAACTGGGGACCGATAACCAGGAAGAGGGCAAAAGATTGCCAACGGCAAAGATAGGGGGTAAGGAAGAGCCCTGCCTCCTTGGCATATGCTTAGCCAGTGTTTTATATGGAAAAATTATGAATGAATGAATGAATGAATGAATGAATGAATTTTATTACTCTTCGGTCACACTCTGTGTCCCCAGCACTATGGACAAGCCACAGGCAAGCCATTGTTAACCAGGACAATCTGTCTTATTCAGATGGGGAAACCAAGGTCCAGAGAGAGGCAGACACCTGCCTGGACCTTGAAGCTTGGAAGCTGGATTGGATTTGGGGTGGCCAGGCTCAGGGGCCTTGGCCTCCCTTCTCCTGATAGAGTTAAGGAATCTAAACTGTGCACGTCCCGTCCCCCCCTTTGCAGGTCATCTCTGTGCCACAGGAATGGAGGGAGCCTTGGCAGAGCGTGTCAGGGTGGAGCCTTTCCACAGGGTCACCCCCCTGCTGGAGAGCTGGGCACTGTCTCAGGTGGCAGGCATGCCTGTCTTCCTCAAATATGAGAATGTGCAGCCAGCTGGCTCCTTTAAGATCCGGGGCATCGGACATTTCTGTCAGCAGGTGAAGGAGGGTGGGCCCAGGGCTGGGGAGGGGAGTGAGGTCTCACACAGGGCTGTGGAGGAGGTGGGGGCAGGATAGAGGGAGAGGAGTGTTGGGCGTGGATGGAGCACCCCGTCACATCCCACAAAGGCCTCCATGACTGAAGTGACCCCCAACTCCATCCTTTGTCTCTCCAGATGGCCATGAGAGGATGCAGACATCTGGTGTGCTCCTCAGGTGACCCAACTCCTCTCTGTTTTACTAGGAGTCCTCAGGACTGGGGTGGGGGCAGGGGAGCCAGCCAGAGCATCTGTCAATGTCCAGGGCTTGGCTTGACTTCCTTCCTTTTTTCCTTCCTTCCTTCCTTCCTCCCTTCCTTCCTTCTTCCCTTCCTCCCTCCCTCCCTTCTTTCTTTCTTTCCTTTGTAAAGGCTACGGGACTCCTGATCCTCTTGTCTCTACCTCCTGAGTGCTGGGATTACAGGTTTGCGCCACCACAGCCCAGTTTAGCTTCGTTTTAAGGAGTAGCTCATCCGGGCCACAGTCTCAGACAGCCACACCACCTGTTTTCAGTCCCTTCTCCATAATCCTACATTTGTGGAGGTCACAAGCGACAGAGTCCCATCTCACAGAGGTTTAAGCTGCAGGCTCCAAGTTCCGAACATGCTCAGGATAAATGGCTTTCAGGCATGGCTGGATCCAGCCGCTCTCTTCGGTCCCTCTCCGTCTCTTGCTTTTTCTTCTCCTTTGCCTCTTTGTCCAGGCCACATACTCACCCCTGAAGCGGTAATGAGTGAGGAGGTTGCGTTCTCTGATTTGGCTCGATGTAGATCAGGTGTCTTCCTCTGCCAGCGGTGGGGCCCGACACACAGGTCACTTACAGGGAGAGGGGCAGCATGCGCGCGGTCTGAGGAACTCCTCTCTCCACTGCCCCCAGGGGGCAATGCAGGTATTGCAGCCGCATACTCAGCTCGGAAGCTGGGCATCCCTGCCACCATCGTGCTCCCAGAGACCACGTCCACGCAGGTGGTGAGGCGGCTGGAGGGGGAGGGGGCCGAGGTCCAGCTGACTGGGAAGGTAAGGAGCGGAAAGCAAGGACAGAGAGCTGGCTGGGTGGGTGGGTGGGTGCTGTGTTCTCCCCCACCGCACTCCAGGGCATCGCCTCTGTTTATTTTGGACGGACACCGGCCAGAACCAGCGTTTTGGTCTTCGGTCTTCTCTCGGGAGGGTGGAGGGAAGAGAGAACGGGTGGGACAAGGGTTTAGCACTGTAAGCGCTGTGGAGTCTTCTCTCCTTCCTCCCGGCTTTTCCTTCTTCCCTTGCCCTCTGCTTTTTTTTTTTTTGTTTGTTTTTGACACAAGGTTTTTCTGGGTAGCTCTGGCTGTCTTGGATCTCACCATGTACTCCGGGCTGGCCTCGAACTCACAGAGATCCGCCTGCTTCTGCCTCCCGAGTGCTGGGAGTAAAGGCGTGCGCCACCACATCCCGCTGACTTCTAACGTCTCTTCTTCCTTTCCTTTAGCATCCACTCACCCGTCCATCTATCCCTGAATAGGGCGGGGTGGAACGGGAAGCCCACCCTGCGGGGCGGGGCATGTCTGTACCACCTGGGGTTTCCTCAGAGCTCAGGAGGGTTGTGCCACTGAGTGGGACATAGCAACTGCCACCCACAACTCTCAATCCTTATTGGTGGAGTCTGCCCCAAGCACACGCTCCCTGTATCTGCAGCCCACTTTGTCCACTACCCAGACAAGCTCTAGGATCAGGGGACACCCAGGAAGGTGAGCTCTGGGTGACCTGTGGTGGGCACAGGTGTCAGGGGCCAGCTCTGCCTACGTCCATGCTTCAGTTCACCTTGGGCCATCATTGGGTGACAGAGGCTCTCACGGGTAGGCTGCAGGGACCCAGACAATATGTGAGGGATTTGGGAGACCTCCTCCATCCCTGGAGGAGACTCCAGTCTCTGCCATAGTCCCTGTGGAGTCTGCACCCCAGCTTTTTCCAGGGCCTCGACTTCTCTTTAGGTCTGGGATGAAGCCAACACAAGGGCGCAAGAATTGGCCACGAGGGACGGCTGGGTGAATGTCTCGCCGTTTGATCATCCCCTGATATGGTGAGGCTTGTGGCTTTGTTCCCAGGGTGTCAGAACGAGGGACCCTCATTGAATCGGGGCCGGAGGAACTGGAGGCCCAGAAAGGAGAGGAACCCTCAAAGCCAGGCAGACACAGGTTCAGACCTTGCGTCTTTGGAATTACGTTTTTTTGTGCAAAGCACCTCGCTACCCATGCCTCAGTTTTTTCATCGATCCAATAGAAATTGTAATATAAAATAGTCTTTGCCGGGCAGTGGTGGCGCACGCCTTTAATCCCAGCACTCGGGAGGCAGAGCCAGGCGGATCTCTGTGAGTTCGAGGCCAGCCTGGGCTACCAAGTGAGTTCCAGGAAAGGCGCAAACCTACACAGAGAAACCCTGTCTCGAAAAACCAAAAAAAAAAAAAAAAAAAAAAAAAAGTCTTTATTAAACATGTGCCTTGGGGCTGGGCGCAGGCTGCTGGCATTCCCTCACTGTCTACTCATCTATGAGGTAGCTACCAGGAAGCCCACTGCGGCACAGAGAGGTCAAGACACTGGCCCAGGGGCACACAGCTGATGAGGGAAGAGACAGGGTTCTACTTCCAGAACCACACCTGGTCCCAAGTCACAGGCTGGTCCCTCTTAACCCTCCCTAATGAGGGTCTTTCTTTCCAAAGTGGGGAAGGATTGAATGAGAAAAGGTAAGAGCGAGCCTGGGAGGGCGGCGAGGAGACGGGTGTGTGGATGAAGGGATGAGTGGGCAGAGAACAAGGCTGAAGCTGGGGGCACCTTGCTGCACCATCTCGCCTCTTTCAGTGGCCAAGGAGAGGGGGGTCTGCCTAGCATTTGTTCCACTCCCACCCCCCAGGGAAGGCCATGCCAGCCTAGTGCGGGAGCTGAAAGAGTCGCTGGGGACCCCGCCGGGGGCCGTGGTGCTGTCTGTTGGGGGCGGAGGGCTCCTAGCCGGTGTGACTGAGGGCCTGCTGGAGGTAGGCTGGCGGCATGTGCCCATCGTTGCCATGGAGACCCGAGGGGCACACAGTTTCAACGCGGCCTTGCAGGCCGGCAGGCTGGTCACTCTGCCAGACATCACCAGGTGGGTCTGGGTGGAGCATCTGAGGGGGTAGAGGGTGGGGTGTCTCTGTCCTAGGGTCTCTTTGTCCAGGCTTGTGGGGGTGGGTGGAGGCACCCCAAATGTCTGCTTGTCCTGAAATTCTAACCACTGTCACGAAGTTAGAGGGTGTGAAAAAAGCTGGGTCCATGGGTACACCTGTTGTTTGTTTTTTGGCTCTTTTGGGGGGCCCACCACTCAGCTCCCAAATAAATCCACACATGGAGGCTTTTTCTTAATTACGAGTGCCCGGCCTTAGCTTGGCTTAGTTTCTAGCCAGCTTTCTTTAACTTTAAATTATCCCTGTCTATCTTTTTGCCTCTGGGCTTTTCCTGTTCTCTTACTTCTGTAAATCTTACTCTTACTCTGTGGCTGGCTGGTTGTGTAGCTGGGTGGCTGGTCCCTGGAGTCCTCCTCCTTTTCAATTCTTTTTTCACCTGGCTCCTCCCTACCACTTCCTGTCAGGTACTTGCTGACTCAGCCTCCTGACCCCAGGTGAATTTTATTTCATCCAACACATCTTTGCACCATTAAGCAAACGTTCCAGAGCATAAACAAAAGTAACACACCTTGAAATAATATTCTACAACACACGCCCCTGTCACTCCGACACTTAAAAAGCTGAGGCAGGAGGCCTGAGCGTGAAGGTCTAGCCTGAGCTTGCACAGAGAGACCCTGTCTCAAAATAAAGGTGATGGAGAGGCCCAGTGGGTAATGTGCTTGCCTTAGAAGTGGGAAGACCTGAGTTCAGGTTCTCAGCACCGACACAAAATCTGGTCCAGTGGGTAGCATCTGTGACCTCAGAGCTGGGAGAGTGAAGAGTGGCACATCCCAGAACCTTGCTGGCCACTCAGCCTAGCAGAAGAGGTGAGCGAGAGAGACTCCTCAGAAACATGTAAATACAAGCCAGTCAGCTTTCTAGGACCGCCGTAAGAAATGACCGCAAGCTGGCGGTGGTGGCGCACGCCTTTAATCCCAGCATTTGGGAGGCAGAGCTCTGCAGATCTCTGTGAGTTTGAGGCCAGCCTGGTCTACAGAGCAAGATCCAGGACAGGCGTCAAAACTACACAGAGAAACCCTGTCTTGAAAAAAAAAAAAAAAAGAAAAAAGAAAAGAAATGACCGCAAACTACGCCAGGGAGACAGACATGGAGGATTGGTGAAGTTCCTGCCTTGAGAGTGTGAGGACCAGAGTTCAGACCCTGGTATCTGTGTGAAACAGTGGAGTGTGGTAGTGTGTGCTTGAAATCTAGTCCTGGGGAAGCAGAGGCAGGTGGAGCCGGTATAGCTACTTGGCAAACTTCAGGCTAATGAGAGCCTGTGTCAATAAAAGGGGGTGGGGCTTACTCCAGAGTGGCAGCCCAGCTGTTTAAGCCCTAAGGTAGGTACATGCTCCCCAGCCTGGCACAGCAGAAGCATCTCGTAATATCCACAGGTTGCTGTTTCTACAGACAGAAGCATTCCACACAGGTGGAGTGACCTAGGAACTTTCTCCCCCCTTTAACTTTGGAGGTTACATCTGTCCCATTCCTAGACCCTGGTTCCCTTCTCGGTCTTGTCCCCATACCTACTTAGTCAGGGTTTCTATTGCTGTGAAGAGACACCATGACCATGGCAACTCTTAGGAAGGAAGACATTTAATTGGGGCTGACTTACAGTTCAGAGGTTTAGTTCATTATCATCATGGTGGGGAGCACGGCAGACATGGTGCTGGAGAAGGAGCTGAGAGTTCTACAACTCACAGGCAACAGGAAGTCGACTGAGACACTGGGTGGTATCCTGAGCACAGGAAACCTCGAAGCCTGCCCCCACAGTGACATACTTCCTCCAACAAGACCATACCCACTCCAACAAAGACACGGCTCCTAACAGTGCCATTCCCTATGAGATTATGGGGGCCAATTACATTCAAACCACTACAGTCATTGATCCCTGGTGTGGGGCAATAGTCTCCCTGTCCTCTAGACCAGCCTTGTGGCCATTTTTTTTTTTGGGGGGGTAACATCTACATGAGGACATGTGGTACAAGACCACACTCTTTACTTATTCAAACTGTGGTCAGTGGTCTTTTTAAAAATTTTTGAGACAGGATCTCATGTAGCCCAGGTTAGCCTTGAACTCACTATGTAGTTGAGGATGACCTTGAACTCCTGATCCTCCTCCCAAGTGCTGGGATTATAGGCATCCAGTTTATGGGGTACTGGTGATGGAACCCAGGGTCTCACGCATGCTAGGTGAGCAGTCGATCCACTTAGCTGGAATCTTCCTTCAGTGTTGGGAGCGGAGCCCTACTAAGAGAGTTCAGGGCCAGCCTGGACTCTGGAGCTCTGCCACGAGTCTCACTTCCTTTGTTGCCCAGGCTGGCCTTGAATTCTCTCTGTAGCTCACTGAGCCACACTCCTCTACAAGACTCACCAGCCTCGACTTATGCCCATCCTTGCTCCTCCCCCAAACCTGCAGCCAACTCCAGGCTCTCTCTCCCCCCACTCTGCCGAGGTCTTTCTTTCTGTCCTTGTAATGGCTGAAAGCTTGTCCTGACTCTTGGCACATGTTGTTTCTACGCCCAGAACACTCCTCACCTGTCTTGCTTGTCTCCCCTCGTCTCTGGCAGCTTAGCTTAGATGTTACCATATAGAACCCCCCACAGCTGTCTCCTGGGGTGCTCAGTACCATGTGGGCATTTATTCACTTGTACCCTCTGCCCTGTGCTGGGTATGGGACCAGGGCCTCACACATGCCGGGCAAGTGTTCCAGCTCTGAGCTATACCCAAACCCTCTTTTTACTTTTTATTGAGACAGAGTTCCACTAAGTTGTCCAGGCTGGCCTTGAACTCTCTCTGTAGCCCAGGCTAGCCCTAAACTCACTCTGTAGCCCAGGCTGGCCTTGAACTTGCCACCCTCCTGTCTCAGCCTTCCCAGTGTGGGGATGACAGGTCTGTACCATCACGCCTGGCTCATTACCTTGCTCATCACCTCTGCCCCATCTGTGGACGTAGTCACCCCAGCAACAGTAGTAACCATAACCAACACTTCTCTAAGCATCCGGCCCTGAGTTAAGAAAGCGCCTTACAGGTTTCAACTCACTCTAGCCTTTTGACAACCTCAGAAGTTCCATTATTCAGATGAAGAAACCTAGACCTAGAGAGGTCAAGTGACTTTCCCAAGGCTGCACAGCTAGTACAGAGCCAAAGTCAGAAAGTAGACACTCTGGCTCCAGCCTTAAGTGGTCTGGGTTCCTCGGGAGTCAGAGGTCCCCAGAGATATCTCTGAGTTCAAAACACAGAGACTCTAGCTCACCATGGATAGTAGCAGGGAGGTGACCTTAGTACTGAGATCAAATGGGTCGGAATCCATGTTCTGGTATAGACTAGCTGTGTGTTCCTGATGTAGTTACTTACCATCTCTCAGCCTCCTTTCTTCTCACTCCAAGTGTGTGTGTGTGTGTGTGTGTGTATGTGTGTGTCTGAGTGTGTGTGTATGTGTGTGTCTGAGTGTGTGTGTGTGTATGTGTGTGTCTGAGTGTGTGTGTGTGTATGTGTGTGTCTGAGTGTGTGTGTGTGTATGTGTGTGTCTGAGTGTGTGTGTGTATGTGTGTGTCTGAGTGTGTGTGTGTGTGTGTGTGTGTGTGTGTGTGAGGGCTGTGAGGATTAGAACACTGGGCACATTCCCCTCTGGTGAGGCTCGCAGGACATCCATCATCAATAGTTATTGGTAAATAAAGTGACTAGATGGCCAATGTCCCCTTCTGTGGTGGGTTTTTTGAGGTCAGCCTAGGGTAGGAGACAAAGCATCCTCGTGAATTGCTCATGGGATGCACAACATCTGAGCGTGTCTGGACCTCCTGATGGGGACTTGTCTGTCACAGGATGTGGGTGACCTGGGGCCTGCAGGGCGGATCTCTGATGTGTCTGCTCTTCCACCCGCCTCCCCAAACAGTGTAGCCAGGAGCCTGGGAGCCAAGACCGTGGCAGCACGGACCTTGGAGTGTGCAAAGGAGTGTGAGATCCTCTCTGAGGTGGTGGAAGACCGGGAGGCTGTGAGCGCTGTGCAGAGGTTCCTGGGTGAGTGAGACCCGGGTCATCCACCTGTCCACCTCAACCATGTCCCCAGCATCTATGACAGGACTGGCTGAGCAGTGGTGATGTCATGGGGCGTGTCCAGTAGTGGATGGGGATGGCGAGGGGTGGGGGAGTGGGGGAGGAAGGGAAAGTCTTAGGCAGTCTCAGGACATTGGCACATGCTCTGCCTCTGGACATCCATCCTGGTCCCATCCCCCACTGCTTGTCTATAGTGATGACTAGTAATCCATTATGGTACGTCCTCCAGGAAGCCACCCTGATCTCCCCACACCACCTCACTAACTAGAGACTTCCAATACACTAACCCATCTACTCACAGCTGTCTGGTTTTTATCTATTGTTGGGGTGTAACTGGGTGGGGGTGGGGTTCTGCGTCTTAGCCACTGTTATGTCCCTAGGGTCTTCCAAACACAGAGCCAGGCAGAGAGTGAGGTATTTGTTGAATGAATGGATGAGTTTAGGAGTGAGTGGGGAAGATGAGTAATGGATGGATGGGCAGTAGAGGGAGAGAAGACTGAATGGGTGTGTGTGGGATAGGTGGGTAGGGATGAATAGGTGGATGGATGGATGGGTGAGCGGATGAGTGGATGGATGGGTGGGTGGGTGGGTGGATAGTTGGGTAGATTGAAGGATGGATGAATGGATGATGGATGGATAGATGGATGGATGGATGGATGGATAGATGGATGGATGGATGGGTGTGTGGGTGGATGAGTGGATGGGTGGGTGGATCGATTGGTGGGTAGATGGTGGGTAGATGAACAAGTTGATGAGCAGGCTGATGAATGAACAATCACATGATGGGTAGGAGATGGATAGATGGCTCCTGGATGGATGGCTAGCTTTACAGATGAAGGCTACACTGATGGATGGACAGAGAGACAGCCAAGTGATGGAGTAAGGAGTAGATCTGTAGAAAGTCAGACCTGTGATGGCAGAAGGGATGGGTGGGTGGATGGATGGATAGATGGATAGATGGATGGATGGGTGGGTGGATGGATGGATAGATGGATAGATGGATGGATGGGTGGGTGGATGGATGGATAGATGGATAGATGGATGGATGGGTGGGTGGATGGATGGATAGATGGATAGATGGATGGATGGGTGGGTGGATAGATGGATAGATGGATGGATGGGTGGGTGGATGGATGGATAGATGGATGGATGGGTGGGTGGATGGATGGATAGATGGATAGATGGATGGATGGGTGGGTGGATGAATGGGTGGAATGCCCCCCCCCCCCCCCGCTGAGCACTGACTGACAGCCTCCCTCTTCGTCCCCACAGATGACGAGCGAATGCTGGTGGAGCCTGCCTGCGGGGCTGCCCTGGCTGCTGTATACTCAGGCATCCTGGGGAGGCTCCAGGCTGAGGGCCGCCTGAGGCTGGCCCAGGCTTCCATTGTGGTCATTGTGTGTGGTGGCAACAACATCAGTAACCAACAGCTCCAGGAGCTGAAAACCCAGCTGGGCTGCAGCTGAGGGCTTCCGGGGACCCCAGAGAAGCCCCTGGACACCTTCATGGCCACCCAGGGGGCCTCAGTTCCAGCTGATGCTTCAGGTAGTCCGTCTCCTTCAGGTGGTCCTCTTGGATTGCTCCCACGGGCTCCCTGCGGTTCAGTGAATAAACGTTCCTGAGCTGAGTGTGTGGCTTCCATGGTTTCTGTGTTCTTACCCCTTGAGCTACACAGTCCTGAAGCAGGTTCTGAGGCAGCGACTCCATATTACAGCATGAGTGGCCGCACTGAGCCTTGAAACACGTCCCTCCCTGGAGGATTTGATGCCACCTGCTTAACTGCCAGTAACTTTCCTAAGAGCTCTTCTCTACATCAACAGTCACCAAGGTCCTGCCAGCAAGTCCCTGGCACAGTGCACGTGTGTGTGTGTGTGTGTGTGTGTGTGTGTGTGTGTGTGTGTAAATGACATAATGCACCAAGGTCGCGAAGTTGGCGTATGACCCAGCCAGGTGCAGACAGTACTTCTCAATGTCACTAAGTTATGCCAGCGTGAGTACTTGAGGTGGTAGGGCTCCAGGGAGAGTGGTAGGAGTCATGTAGAGTGTCCCTCGCCCCCTTCCCAGGGGGTCAGGGCCTTCAGCCCTAGAAAAATCTCTTAGGAAACAAGATGACATCAACTCCGTTGAAGCCACAAGGGGGCAGAAGAGTGTCTCCTATGGGGAAGGCATCTCAGGGTGGTCTTGTGTCCCCCGGCAACCCTGGGCTCTCTCCCATTCTGGGGGTTCTCAGACCCCACAGGGGTCTGGGATACACCTTGTCTTTGTCCGGGGGGGTCTTCTGATTCTCCTCACAGCCTGCCGGTTACAGAGCTCATCTCGGAGAATCACAGCTCAGGGTAAAACTCATTTCCCTGTGGCATGTGGGCCGTGTGGCCTCAGACAAGTGTCTTCCTTTCTCTGGGCCTGCAGCCTACAGACCATGACTCACCTCCTTCCTCAATGGCAGGATTCGGGCAGCAGTGACCTCCGCTCTCAAATCTGCTGCCTACAATGTCTTCCCCCCGGAACCCCAGACCTGGCCCTCACTTGCCAAGAATCCCCCCACCAGACACCTGGGGACCAGTTCCCGGTTCCTTGGAGCCACAGTTTGTGAATCTACCAGGATAGAGACTTTGGTGCCATGAGTCCTGGAGCTGGATGCAGCCAGACCTGAGTCCATCTTTACTCTTGTTAATGATCCAGGGCGCCCTGAGCAGACACTCCCTCCCTCTGTCTGTCCCAGTGTGGGCTGTGACATGGGCTGATGGGAGAGGGCAAATGTCGACCTGCCATGTGTCTCAGGGCTTTGGACCATTTTGTCTCATAATGACCCATGTCGCACGGACAATTGCTACCTGCATTCAAGTGAGGAAACTGAGTCAGAAGAGTTGAACCACTTGGGCTGGGCCACACAGCTTATGCACAGACTCTTCCTTGTGCTCACGTTCTCAGCCTCTCTCCCCTGCCTGCCTTGCTCTCTGGGCTTCTGACTCTTGCACATCCTTCAAGCCTGGCATGAGGACTGCCTCCTCCCTGAAGCCTCCCAGGACTGTCCAGGCTGGCAATGTTCCTCCCTTCTCCTGTCCCTGTACCTGAGTGGCAGAGGCTGTCTCCGGTCCAGGTGCTGGGGATCCCAGGCAGCCCTGACCTGGCCTCAGCCCCGTGGCTGTCCCTCCTGGGAGACTTGTCAGCTGCTATTTGCTCCTTGCCCGGTCTCTGGAGCTTCAGATAACAGCCCCAGAGGACTGTTGACACACTCAAATAACCTGTGTGTGTCCCTGAGCTCAGTTTAGACCCTCTGCTTGACGCCTAAGGCATTTGAAAGCAGGGAGGGTGGAGAGAGTCGGGGGACAAAGGAACTGGGGACATTGCAGACTTGCTGTGGCAGGGCCTGGTTTAGTGGGCGGACACTGACTCTGCCACCTCTGGGCTCTCTGTTGGGAGAGCGGAGCCTGAGAGAGGGCTGGAATCAGAACGCATTTGCTTGGGGCTGCATAAGGTCACTGCGACCTGTGTTTGTGGTGTGTGTTCCTTGCTCACATGCAGCCTGATGGCCTTGCCGTGACTCCCACTGCCCCTTCTTCTCAGCTACTGGGGTTCACCCAGACCCTCTGTCTCATCTTTAAGCTTTGGCTGGCAAAGGGGCTGTTGTCACCCTGGAGCAGGTGGGAGGAGGGAGGGAGGGAGGCAGGTGGCAGCTGCTTGGCCCTTTCAGCTGGGATTGGCGTCGTTGAGAAATGGCACTTGAGGTGTTAACCTCTGGCTTCCACATGCACACGCACACACATGTGTGCTCACCTGCACGTACACACACACATACAATGTATAGCTGATGGGGGTTTTAAAGAGAGGTGAGGCCAGGCAGTGGTGGTGCACACCTTTAATCCCAGCACTTGGGAGGCAGAGGCAGGTGGATCTCTGTGAATTCGAGGCCAGCCTGGTCTACAGAGCAAGATCCAGGACAGCTAGGACTGTTGCACAAAGAAACCCTGTCTTGGAAAACCAAACCAAACCAAACCAAAAAACAAAAACAAAAACAGAAACAGAAAAAAGAACAGAGAGAGAGAGAGAGAGAGAGAGAGAGAGAGAGAGAGAGAGAGAGAGGGAGGAGATGGTGAGGAAGACAGGAGAGTGTGTGCTGGAGAAACCACACAGGCCGTTTTATTAGGATGGACTATTTAAAAGAGTCTTGGCTCATAACTACATCAATATGAGTCTTTAACAGATCAGAGGGGAAGCTGCTTTGGATTTTTTTTTTTTTTTTTGACAGCACTAGGAGCCAAAGCCAAGCCTTACACACTCTAGGCAAGCGTCCTACCACTGAGCCACATCCACAGCTTGGAAAAGGTAAATTTTGCACTGAGGCCCAAAAGCAACCAAGAGGAGGGAGGGGGAAGGGCCCCAGTAGCAGCACATGCAAAGGTCCTGGGGCAGGATTATAGTCCCTCGGCATGTGTCCCTCAGCCCCGTGCCCAGATTAGGACTCCCTCTCCATCTTGAGCTAACTTGACCTTTGAGTGGACAAGGTGGTGTACTACCCCCCCCCCCCAGATTCAGAACCCCTTAGAGGAGGGTAAGGTGGACCCTTTGCAGCTAGAGAGGTTGGCTGCACACCGTGTGGGGTTGCACCCTGCCCACCGGAGCCTTTGTGTCTAGGGATATGTGGGCTCACAGTGGATGGCTGACCTGCTCACAAAGGGATCTGAAACAGCAGGCATCCGCTGGGTCTCCAATCGGGCCAGTTTTTGAGGACCCAGACCCATGAGCAGCCTCCTAGCTTGGTTTTCTTGCCTGTGTCTTCCTTGGCCCTCCGGCTACAAATCACAGGCGGGACTCTCCTCCTCTGGCCCCGTGGTCTAAACGGAGCCCTCTCCCAGGTCTCACCTGCCTCTCCCTTCTCCAGTGTTTGTACTGTTTAAATTCCACCAAAAATGTCACGGGCGGGCTCCGCGCCCGGCTTCCAAATTCCCTGATAAATCCAGCAGTTGGCAACCCCGGGAGAGGCTTTGTGCAGCAGGGAACCCCATAAATCACCCACTGCCACTCCGGCGTGGGCAATATCTTATGTAAAAAGGTGTTTCCTGGGAGCGCCATGGGCAGGAGAATCCTATTACAGGCCGCCCCATTAATTATAGAGAGTCAAGCAGCCCCTTTCCTGCGATTTTTTTATCTTAAGTCCGAAAACTGATTGCCGTCCCCAGCCCTTCCCCGCCAAAAAGGCCGAAAGAATAAAATCAGTGTTTGGAGAACAAATGGCCAAGCTGCTCCCTTTACAGTCGGAGTGGGGTCTCTTATTCCTCGGAGGGTGAAAGTGTGGGGGACCTTGCTGGGCCTGGTGCGGTCTCATGACACCCCAGTCCCTGGAGGTGGGTTTGATACAGGAGGGAAACTGAGGCTGCGCTCAAGTCACAGTTTGGGCGATTCTTCTCAGCTGTGGAGGTAGGGTGAAAACACACCAGGCTGGGCGATGAAAGACCTGGGTTCAAATCCTACCTCTATTTCTTTTAGATTTCCTCCCACCTAGTGGGTGAATGAACCCCTCAGAGCCTCGGTTTCTTCTTCTGTCATATGGGAAGTAAGATCTTGACGGCTGCCCAGGGGGTGGTGGCACACACCTTTCATCTCAGCACTCAGGAGGCAGAGGCAGGCCAGCCTGGTCTATACAGAGTGAGTTCCAGGACAGCCAGGGCTACACAGAGAAACTCTATCTGGAAAAGAAAAAGTAAACAAGCAAACAAAACAAAACAAAATAAAATGTAAAAGAATGCAAAAAAAACGAATAAAAAATATAACAATGTAACTGGGGCCTGGCCTTATGACCTTTCTCACCCTACCCCACCCAACTCAGGCCAAGAAGATTCTCCCATTCTTAAAATGTTGCTGACTTGTTCACCTTTTGTTTCAAAAATGTATTTTAAAGTTAGTTTATCTTGTTCATTGAGTTTTTGTGGTACCCAAAGCTGGCATCCCTAGGCTAGGGCAGGGAGCACCCTCCAACATCTAACCTCCCTGGTACCCTCCCCTCTCCTTTTAGCTAGGGTCTCACTACGTCGTGAAGCCTCAAACTCACCATCCCCCTGTCTCAGCCTTCTGAATTCTGAGATTGCAGTTGTGTGCCTACCCCCACACTCAGTGTCACCCTCTTTTCTTGTCACCCGCGGTTATTGCCCCTTCTTTCTCATGGTTACAGTGTCTCTCTGCACAGCACAGTATGACCAAATTGTCCAGACTGTATCACCATCCAGGGCACTGTCCTGTGCACACACGGTGGGCAGATCCCTGGTGAGCAGTTGAATGAATGAATGAATGAATGAGTGAATGGAGAGAAGGCTGGGGAGGGGGCGCTGGTGATGGAGGTCTCCAGGATTTGCAGCTGTGACCAGAGAGGGTGAGTGACCTAGATACATACAACACAGCACAACTCTGCCAAAGTCAGTCCCAAATTGAAATGTCCCAGGCCAGATATGTCTCCAGTTCTGCACGGTAGACCACCTAAGGGCCAGCTCTCTGGGCAGACACATTCTTGAAATGCCATCTCTGGCCTATGTTATCTCCCAGGGGCTTGCCCATCCATGCAACATCTAAAGATTCTTTGGAAAGGTTTTAGGTGTATGAGTGTTTGCCTGCCTATGTGTCTGTGTACAACGTGCATGCAGTATCCTCGGAGTCCAGAAGAGGGCATTGGATCCCCTGGAACTGGAGTTACTGACAGTTGTGAGCTGACATGTTCGTGCTGGGAATCGAACACAGGTCCTCTGCAAGAGCAGCCAGTGCCCCCTACAAAGCATCTCGCATAGTCTCATCCATAGATCAAATCTCCACAGGCTTTGGGAAGAAAGCATCATTTCTACTGGAAACTGGAAACAGACCTTCCCGGAACTAGGCAACCCTGTGGATTAGATACAGAGAGCGTGGGGAAGGTTACTTTGTAATTTTGAGCCAGTTCCCCAGCTGAGCCCTCTGGATGTTTGGTAAGCAGGGGTTCCGGACACTCTGGACACAGTGTCAACACCAGGGATTTGCTTCAAGCAGCCAGAAGTCTCGGAAAATAGAGATGTGAGATTTCCCGGAGCAGGCTGCTGGAGCCCAGTTGTCCAAAGACCGGCCTAGAGGCCTCACAGGATACTGATTTTTTTTTTTTTTTTAGACAGGGTTTTTCTGTGTAGCTTTGTGCCTTTCCTGGAACTCACTCTGTAGCCCAGGCTGGCCTCGAACTCACAGTGATCCACCTGCCTCTGCCTCCTGAGTGCTGGGATTAAAGGCATGTGCCACCACCACCCGGCGATACTGATTTTTAATGTCAAGGATCCAAAGCGGGAGATTGAACAGATGGCAGTCGTCCCATGATGCTGTAAGTGGAGGTTGTTATCACTACCAGGTCTTGGGTCCCTTCATGAAGGCTCTGTGATTAGGCTGTAATATACATGGCCTTGTTGAACCTTGACAATGACATTCATTTGTTTATTTGTTTGAGACAAGGTATCTCTACACAGCTCTGG
Organism: Peromyscus eremicus; assembly: GCF_949786415.1. Classification (NCBI taxonomy): domain Eukaryota; kingdom Metazoa; phylum Chordata; class Mammalia; order Rodentia; family Cricetidae; genus Peromyscus; species Peromyscus eremicus. The sequence continues at coordinate 10,592,134 of NC_081438.1, read as the reverse complement.
ATGTCTTAGAACTCACTATGTAGGCCAGGCTGGCCTCGAACTCACAAAGATCTACCTGCCTCAGCCTCTTGAGTGGTGGGATTGAATGCATGCACCACTACACCCAGCAATCTCATTCTTTTCTTTCTCTCCCATTCTCATCCTGTTCCCCCGCCCCCTTTTCTTTTATGAAGCAGGGTTTCATATACCTCACCCCAGGCTGGCTTCAATCTTTCAGGGTAGCTGAGGATGATCTGGAACTCCTGATCCTCCTGCTTCTGCCACGGTGTTGGGATTCCAGGGTGTCACAGCAAGTCTGGTTATACTGCGCTGGCTATGGAAGCCAGGGCTCTGTGAGCACTCTACCTACCGAGTCCCATCCCCACCTGGCTTCCCAGCTATTTCTGAACCAAGAGAATTCACCTCAGAAGATTTTACTCCCGTGAAAGAGATGGTTGGGATTCGGATTCGATGTCGGGATGTGCATGTGTAATCCGATGGCCGTGCCTCCGGTGGCTCTGGACCTCAGAGTCTGCAATGCCCCTCCCCTCACCCCTGACGCTGTTGCCCTGGACCCTGCCACTTCATGGGTCACACTTTGAACAGCAAGAGGCTGGCAGATCTGGCCTTGGATCCCAAACCACTGTAAAATCTTCCTGAGAATTTAGGCCACCCTTTTGTCCTTCCTTGGCTTCAATTTCACCCCTGGCCAAGAGTTAAAGGGGCTGGAGAGATGGCTCAGAGGTTAAGAGCACTAGCTGCTCTTCCAGAGGACCTGGGTTCAATTCCCAGCACCCATATGGAGGCTCAAAACCATCTGTAACTCCAGCAGCAGGGGATCTGATGCCCTCTTCTGGCCTCTGTCTCTTCTGGCCTCTGTTGGCAACTGCGTCCACGTGACAAATACAGAGAGAGACCGAGAAATAAAAACAAGAGTTAATCTTTAATGAGAATATTAAAAGTCGGGCAGTGGGGGTGCATGAATTTAATCCCAGCACTCAGGAGGTATCAAATATCCCCCTACTGGAAGTTTCTATGAAGGGGGGGTGAGATGGCTCAGGGGGTTTACTGTATTCAATCCTCACATATGAAAGGAGAGTGTTACCACTCTGACTGCCACACACATGCTATAGCACTTGAGCGCACACACACACACACACACACTCTCACGCACACATACTTAATTAAAAAAATAATAGCATAACTCTTAAATAATAGAAAAATTGAGAGGAATTTAAATGAAATGTATCATAAGAACCATACTTGCGCTTTCTACGTCATCAGGAAGCCATGGGCGCATGATGAGGCAAGGGGTGTCCCTCCAAAGTCCTCAGGATCCCATTCCCCAGCACTGGGGTGTAGGCAGATGGAGACAGACCAGGCTCCCAGCTTGAGCTTAAGCAGGAGGAAGTGTCTGGGGCCCGGCTGGAGCCAGGCTGCATGTGGGGTTGGAGGAGAAGTTTCCGTTCATCACAGTAACGGCCCATTTGCAGTGATCGGCTGCGCAGGTGTTAATAACGCTAATGGCATAGGAAGGGGAACCTGGCCACTCGGCTGAGCAGGAGAAATATGCAGAGGAGCACCCGGGTTCACATAAATCAGCTGTGCGGGGCGCAGTGACTGAGGCGGGACTTAAAATTCCAGTCAGGGGCCTGGTGTTCTCATCATCAGAGCCGGAGAGGGAATTTATCCTGTTTATATGTTTTTACTGCATGACAAGGCTGGAGAGCAGAGCCCTCCACAGCCATTCTGCATTTTAAATATTAGTCCTGAGGATGGGGAGGGGTCAGCGCTAATGCTCTGTGTGGCAGAATGGAGGACAGGGACAGCAGAATTGCTGCATACTGGGGTTGGAGCTCACGTGGCTTAACTAATGTCCGGCATTGGTCAGAATTTAACTGTCCGCATGTTTCTAAGGACACTGGAGGACAGGTGATGTCTTCTTTTTCCAAAGCTGGGGACACAGCCAGAGCTCAGTTCACCTCCTTACCTATAGGTGTCTTAAAAATTATTTGTGGTGGTGGTTGCTTCTTTCTTTCTTTGTTTTTCGAGGCAGGGTTTCTCTGTGTAGCTCTGGCTGTCCTGGAACTCACTCTGTAGACCAGGCTGGCCTCAAACTTACAAAGATCTGGCTGTTTCTGCCTCCTGAGTGCTGGGATTAGAGGCGCACATACCCCCACTGCCCGACTTTTAATATTCTCATTAGAGATTAATTCTTGTTTTTGTTTCTCTCTGCATTTGTCACGTGGACGCAGTTGCCAACAGAGGCCAGAAGGGGGCATCAGATCCCCTGCTGCTGGAGTTCCAGATGGTTGTGAGCCTCCATGTGGATGCTGGGAATCGAACCCAGGTCCTCTGGAAGAACAGCCAGTGCTCTTAACAACCTCTGAGTCATCTCTCCAGCCCCTTTAACTCCTGGAAACTTCATTTTTGAATTCAGGCGCTGAAGAGGCAGCCAGACATTGACAGAGAAGACATCAATGGGATGAAACGGACAGAGGGTGGGTGGTAGAGAGGGGGAGGATGAAATGGGGAGGGTTGAGAAGGGGTCATCCTCGTGACCTTTGTCCTTGGTGACTCTCATGTGCTTTGTCCCTTTGGTTAGCTGTGTTGACCCCTGGAGGGGATTTTAAACAAAGTCCAGTCACGTTTCTACCAGCAGTGGCTCTTTCAAGAATCTACCCCACCCTCACGGTGCTGGGCATTGAACCCAGAGCCCCGCATGGGTTAAGCAAGCACTCTATGACGGAGCTCCTTGCTGATGTCTTTTGTTTGTTTGTTTTAGTTTTTGAAACAGTCTTGAATAGGCTGGCCTTGAACCCGCAACCTTCCAGCCTCGGCTTCCCAATTAGCTGGAATTAGGTGCAAGTAGTTGGGTTTATATGCATGTGCCACCATGCCCAGCTAAGAGTCCCTTTTATTGCAGCTGGATTTCATCTGTCCATCTATTTATCAGCATCCATCCATCATCCATCCATTCATTCTTCTATCTGTCCCTTTATCTCCATGTATCTACCATCCATCCATTCATCTATCCTTTCCACTGTTCATTCATCCATCTACCAACTGTCTGTCTGTCCTTCCCTCTGTGCATTCATCCACCCATCCACTCATCCCTCTGCCCATCTGTCTCTCCCTCCATCCAGCCATTATCTATCCATCCATCCATCCATCCATCCATCCATCCATCCATCCATCAATCCCACTGTCCATCTGTCTCTCCATGCATCTATCCATCCACCCACTCATCAATCTGTCCATCCATCCATCCATCCATCCATCCATCCATCCATCCATCCATCCATCCATCCACCCTCCATCCATCCATCCATCCATCCACCCTCCATCCATCCACCCTGCAATATAGTCTTGTAGGCAGCTGTTCTGGGCCCCATTCTGGGCTCAGGGACAGCACAGACTCTCGAGCCCTCAACCGAACTCGTGGCTCTGCCCATTCTCAGTTGTGTGGCTCCAGGGAGCTCACTGCACCTGCTAGCTCTGGGCTTCCTCCTACAAAGTGGGGGTGATGACGCTTACCTGGAAGGAGACTGACACCCCCCCCAGGAAGACACTAGCTAAGGGATTAGTTGGAGTAGTGTTGCACTTTAGTCCAGTACGCTTGGGGGTTCCTAGGGACATCTGGGGAGCTTGATGAATGTGAGGCCGTTTGGGCTTCACTCTGGTTACGGGTGCTGGGGACCAAGACACATGTATTTTTAGCAGGTGTCTTCCTCTGGTTCTACTTCAAGAAATTAGTCATGGGTTCTAGGAGACAAATGACCCCCTTCCCAATCTCCCCTCCGCAACCCAGCCTGTCACAGACTTTGCTCCACCTTTGTGGCCCTGGACCTCTCCTGGCACCAGCAGAACACTATCTTGGGGCAGGTGGGGGTGGAGTTTCTCCTCCCCATGGTCCTGGGCCCTGAGGGCATCTGGGAAGCTAAAATGAACTCATAAGAGTAGGTAGGGGTGGTTTGGGCCAAGTAAGGCTTTCTTGAGAACTTCTTTCTCTTTAAGTTGGCCGGTGTGTGTGTGTGTGTGCGCTTGCTTCTGTATGTGGGTGTGTACATGTGTGGGTGGAAGTGTACTTGCATGTGTGAATGAGTGTTGGGAATGGGGTCTGAACACAGGAACCAAGGCCCCGAATCTTTCTTTTCAACCTCCACCACACTCCTCGGATGAATTTGCCCTCAACCCATTTCACAGTAGAGCAAACTGAGGCTCAGAAAGTGCACAGTGCCTGGCCTCCGGTTCCTCAAGCAGATACCTTTGGGGATCCAGAGCCTCTCATTGAGCAGGCTTCTAAAGGCCCTTTGAGATTCTGATGGGTCCCTGCGTTGTTTAGTCGTTCCCTGAGTAAGGGCTGTCTCCCTCCCTGGGATGTGTACACCCACCTGCCAGGACACAGTGTGTGTGTGTCCACATGGATTAGACACTTTAGGTATGTGTGTGGATGGCCACATGCTTGTGGGTATGTGTATGCTCATAGGCCATGCGTGCGTGTGTCTCCATGTCCTACCATGCAGGCCCCTTCAGGAGCACGTGTTTCCCGAAGGGGCTGGTGTGCGTCCTTGAACCCCTGTCTGCACAGTGCTTCTCTTGGTGCCCGTGTGTTTGCATGGGTATGTGTGGCCCGTGCATGTCTGTCTGTGGTGCGTTTGCACATGTGTGTGTATATATCCACCCAGAAGAAGGGACAGGAGGGTCGTCCCCACGTGAGCTCTGCTGTCCCCACAGGTGGACAGGTGGCTGGGGTATCTGAGCAACGGGAGACCCATTCTCTGCCCTCTGGAGTCCCCTCCTCCCGGCCTCTACTTTCCCCCTTCTCCGCTTCAACCATTTTCCCTACTTCCTACATGCTTCCTCCCGCCCCTTCCCTACCCCTGAGCTGCAGAGTCACAGCCTGTCTTCAGAGAAGCAAGGAGTGAGTCCTCCCTACCCCCAGCTTCCAGTGCCATTTTGAACAGGCCTCTTTACAAAACTCACAGAGATGGGGGGTGCTATTTTAACAGCCCCCCCCCCCCCCCCGCCCCGTACAGTGCTTCTAGAATCTACCACAGCCAGGGCACCCTAGAGGAACAGAAAGAGAACTTGACATGTGTGTGAACTGAGGTTCTCCCCCCCCACCTCTGCCACTCCCCAGCTGTGTGACCTTGGGCAAGTCCCTTGACCTCTGTCAGCATCCCGATGGGACAAACAAACACCTTCCAGAACCCTCGCAGAGAAGTCGCTGCGGAGGGTGTTTATTCGAGTGCCGGCGAACCAGCAGGAGCCGGGCAAAGCCTGATAGGTTTGCTTAAAATCCAAACAACAAAACCCCCACACACACAAAAACTAGGACGTTCATCTGGTCAAGGAACTAGAGACTAAACACGGCTCTGTCTAGAGCAGCGGTTCTCGACTTTCCTAATGCAGCGACCCTTTTTAATACAGTTCCTCATGTTGTGGTGACCCCCCCAACCATAAATTGTTTTCATTGCTACTTCATGATTGTAATTTTGCTACTGTTATGAATTGTAATGTAGATATTTGATATGGGACCCCCCCCTCCAAGGGGTCATGACCCACAAGTTGAGAACTACCGGCCTAGAATATATTCATGAACCTGGAGGATGCCCTGAGCCAGCAGGTGACTCCATGGCTCTGCACAGGACACAGTCCTGGGTTTCAAGAGAGAAAAGAAAAAGGCTGGAGGACCCGCAGGCCCACCTCACCACAGTGCCTGGCATTCTGGGTGATGATGAGCTTCTCTGCCTTTTGTTGATCTGAGCTCTCTGAGTTCTCCACAATGAGCAGCTAGCTGATGAAGATCTGAGTGCTGTAGGCCAAAGGGGGAGGTTGGTCGCTTTGCAGGAACCTTCTGAAGGCCGCAAGGACAACCGAACAGGTTCCTGTCCCTGTGCCCATTTCAAGTCGCTCATACTGCCCACTCCCTATCTGCTCCCACGCCCACCCCACCCGTGCTAAAGCGGGCCAGCTCCCTCACCTGAGCTTGAGTGACAAGGGACCCAAGGCAGGGCACTACCATTCATTTTCATATGGTTTCTGTCTTTCGTGTCCTGTCAGGCCCGAGTTGGAAGGGAACGGAAGGAGCAGTCTCTCCAGCCCCATTTCTCCAAGTCAGGAAACTGAGGCAGAAAGGAGAGAGGGGCTTGTTTTGAGGTGTGGCCTCAGGCCTCCTAACTCATACCCAAGGGGCCTAATACAGCTCAGTGGGGAGCGTGTTCGCCTAGCACGCATGAAGTCATGGGTTCGATCCCCAGCACCACACACATTAATCAGAGTGGGGGCACGTCTGTAATCTCTGTGCTAGGGAGGTCTTGCCACAGGTTCGAGGCTAGCCTGGGTTATATAGCAAGACTGTCCCCCAAAACAAAACAACAACAACAACACCAAAAGTCATAGCCAGCCCTTTTTCTAAAGACAGCATGTACTTCACTAGGCCTGGAGAACCCCAGGCCCACTCCCCAGGGCCCTTCCACCCTAGCAGCCTTACTCCTATGGCTGTATGCTTTTGTTTGCAGATACCTGGAATTAAATGCAACATAAACAGGGGTGAAACTAGAATCTCACCACCCCGTTCCCCCTCTCTCTAAGGTCTCTCTGTGCAGCCCAGGCTGGCCTGGAACCTACCATCCTCCTGCTTCAGCTTTCCAAATGTTGGGATTACAGGTGTACACCAGCCTATTCATTCCCCAGTCATCCTGAAGGCCTACCGTGTGCCAGGCTGGCTTGTGAGGTGCATAAAAGCAGGAGAGAACATCCTCCACCATAGAAACTCCCAAAGCGGGGCCAGCAAGAAGGCTCCATTGGTAGAGGCGCTTGCTGCCAAGCCTGATAACCTGAGTTCTGTCTTAGGGACCCATCCGGTGGAAGGATGTTGTCCTCTGACCTCTGCATACACATCATCATGGCACACACATACACACACAATAAAAACAAAAATAAAAATAAAAAAAGAAACCACCAGGGGCTTATCAGTTAAGAGCACTGGACACTCTTTTCAGAGGACCCAGAGGACGCAGGTTCAATTCCCAGCACCCACATGGCAACTCACAACTACCTGTAACTCCAGTTCCAGGGGATCCGACACCCTCACACAAATATCAATTCACATAAAATAAAAATAAATAAATCATCAAAAAAAAAAAAAAAAAAGAGAAACCACCCAATAAGAACAAAACCAAAACTAAGGCCCCCTGGGACAGTGGTTCTCAACCTTCAGTACAGTTCCTCATGTCCTGGGGACCCCAACCACAGTTATTTTCATTGCCACTTAATAACTGTAATTTTGTTATGGTTATGAATCTTAATGTAAATATCCATGTTTTCCAATGGTCTTAGGTGACCTCTGTCTAGGGGTCGTTAGACTCCACAGGGGTCGCGACCCACAGGTTTGAGAAACACTGCCCTGGTGGCTGGGGGGAGGGGTCATTATACCTGTTACATTGTGCTGTTGGGACATCTACCCTGACTCTCAAGACACTGCATAAAAAAAGACCACACAGAACTGAGGGAGAAAAGAATTTTTTTTATTAATCTTTCTTTTTTAAAAAAAGTTGATTTTTTAAATTATTTTTTTGTTTTTTGTTTTTTTTTTGTGGGTTTTTTGTGGGTTTTTTCTTTTTTTTGGTAAACCTCTTTCTGGCTCCCCTCCCCCACTCTGCCCCACCCTCCTCTTAAAAATATAAAAATGTCCAGCCCCAGATAACTAGAGTACAATAAATAAACAGTAAACACAAAAACATACTTTATTTGTTTCTTCTTTATACAAAATAAGGAACCTAGAAGCGTCCGACTTCCAAAAAAGTATAGTACTGTTTGTCCTGATGGCCCAGCCTCCAGGCCCCGGGCAGGGAGAGTAATCCCTGGACAAACGCCCAGCGACTTGGTGCCCGGCTCAGGGGTAGAGCTGGGGTGGGAGGGTTCGAATCCTGCCCAGCCCCTCAGGCTTAAAGTATGGAGGAGCGGGGAGTTGGGCCCAGGCTGGCCCGGTCCTGACCGCTCAGCTTCCTAGACAAGCTGACCTTGAGCCTCACGATTGGCCACCAGGGGGCGCCAACTCTCAGGTGGATTTGTCTTCCAGCAAAGCCACCATTCACCAGCGGTCTATTTTTCTTTTCTGGCTGAGGCTTTCCTCGTCTCTCTCTCTCTCTCTCTCTCTCTCTCTCTCTCTCTCTCTCTCTCTCTCTCTCTCTCTCTCTCTCTCTCTCTTTTCAACCTCTCTCTTTCTTATCTTTTATTTTTTTTTAAAGAGAAAGAGTGAGAAATAAGATTTCACAATGGCCTCGGCTCGCAGGGAGGGGTAGCGCCACGGTCTCCGCTCCTTGGTTTCAACCCCCTCCTTAGTTCAAAGAGGTGATGGTGGGCGGGGGGTCCCGGGGCGGGGGCAGTCTAGGGTGTGCTTGGAATCTCGACCCTCCAGAATATTGACTTTGGTCCCAAGAAATTGCTCAGGCGCGCGCCGAAGCTCTGAGGGGGGTGGAGATGCGAGTTGCCGGGTGGGCGCGAACCCAAGAGACAGGACTCTCCGAGGGTGACCCAGGAAGCGTTCAGCGCTCGATGGCAGGGGGGGTGGCCCGGCCCCTTGGCCTTACCAGACGGCCGCCTCGTTGAGCTCGGGGTTGGGATGCGACAGGGGTCCGCTGTAGCCGCTGGTGCCGCTCATGGGGAAGGGCGGGCTGGGCCCGCCGCTGAACACCTCTCCAGGCATGGGGTGCAGCGCGCCGGGCAGGCCGGGCTCGGGGCTGGGCGTGTCCGGGTGCGAGATCATGTCGGTGAACCTGGGGTTGTCCGCGCCGTGCGGCCCGGCCAGAGGCGGTTCCAGCGCGCCCAGCGGTGTCGAGCCGGGTCCCGACGCTGCCAGGAAGCTTGAGTCGGCTGGGGACTGAGCCTGCGAGGGCGGGCCGTGCGCGAAGAAGTCGTAGTTGCCTCCCGGGGCGTAGTAGTCGCTTTGGTAGTCTGCGGGAAGGGACAAGGGATAAGACGTGGCGTGAGGACAGACTGCTAGGGCCCGACAAGGACTCAGGGACCTCGGAGAGGTGGCCCGAGGGCGCAAAGGCCAGGGCACACGGATAGGGCTGTGGGTACAGATATGCGTGAGAACATGCCACTGACCCTAGGTTAGACCGAGACCTAAGGAGGTCCTCAGAGGCCGAGGGAGGAAGCCCGAGACCTTGCGGATGGAAGGGGACCGAGGAGGGCCACGGGTAAGGGCGGGGAGAGGCAGAGCGAAACAGCAAAGGCCCGAAGGCCGAGGGTCTCCAAGGGGGAAAGACACAGAGGTGACAAGGAGGCTGAGCAGTGAGGGACATAGGCAGCGAGGGAGGCCAGACTAGGGAATCGCAGGTTCTCAAACACGCTGAGATGCGGGGAGAGGCCGCAGGGGTGCAGAGCCACGGGGAGATCTAGTGAGAGATGGAGGGATGAATACGGACGGAGACAAGGATCCACATCAAAGGTGGCAGGAAAGGCAGTGGAGGGCGGCCCCTGTCACCGCACTCTGCACAGCCAAGTCCACGCAGAGGTGAGAAAGAGCAAGGACAGGAAGAGGGAGACAGAAAAATAAATAAATAAATGGATGGATGGATGGATAGATAGATAAAGCCGCGGTGAGGGTATGGATAAGCCCAAGAGAACGAGAGACAGTAGTAGACCAGGAATCGCCATCGGCTTGGTGGCTGCAAGGCTCGGAGAGGAGCGCGGGAACAAAGCGGCTGCCGCAGCTCTAAGCTCCAAAGGGGTTCAGACCCGGAATGCGGCCCCAGAGGGGGAAGCGGGACCAGGTCAGCTGCCAGAGCGCAGAAAGCGTCGGGCAGGCGGCCTGGGCCCGGGGCGCGCAGGGCGCAGAGCCAAGGGCAGCCTCAATGCTTCTGCTCCCCGCCCTAGTCGAGCCTGGAACGAAGAAAACCAAGCTCAGTGACTCCGGCCAGGGGACCTGAGTTTTCAGGACCACTTGCGGTTTCCTGGGGGCGGGGGTGGGGAGGGGTGGGGAGCCTCGGGTCTCCAGTCTCAACCCCGAGGAGCTTGCTAGGATGCCCAGATCGTTTTGAAGTATTTGCGGACAGAGACCTTTGGGAGAGTTGACACAAATAAATGCACATTCTTCCCAGGGGTCCAGGGACACACAGGCCAGGCGCTCACACCGCCACAAGAAATTGCTTCTGCTAACACCCTCTGGCTTCCCCTCCAGATCGGCCCCTCCAGGATTGGGGTGCAGGACCCCAACAAAAGGAGCGCCTTAAGCCTGTTGGAGGGAAAACCCGCTTTGTACAGCGGGAAAAACCGGCCGTCCCGAGGCCAGGATTTCTTCTGGAAATCCACTCCCCTTGTTCAGTTTGGGGTCCGAGTTCACAGGCGAGTTCTGGATGTCCCAGTCACCCTCCCTCCCCGCCTTTTTTTTTTTTTTTTTTTTTTTTTTTTTTTTTTTTTTAACCGAAGTCCTGAAACCTATCCAAATCGGGGGTGGGGTTTGCCTTAAGACCTGCCTGGAGTGGAGACAGCTTCGGTAACAGCTAACACGGCCGCCAATTACTTTTTGAAAAAAAAATCTCAAATTCCATTCCGCCCGAAAGTTTGGGAGGTTGAGAGAGACGAATTTGGGGGCCCTCAAAGGAACGGAAAGGGAGCGCGCTAAGCAGGGAAGGCCGCGGCCCTGGAGCCGTGCGCGCCGCCTCCGCCCATATGGCGGCCGGGCCGGAGGTAATTGGAACAAACGCTGTCTGAAAAGGGTACAAAAGCCGCAGCTGGGGCTTTGTCCGAGCTCCCACGGGGAGCCGCGGGCCCCGCCACCCGGCCCCTTTCTCGCCCGCTGCCGGTCGCCGCCACCGGGATCTCCCAGTGCGGATTAGGCGGGGCTGCTGGGCTGGGGGGTTGGGGAGTCCTGCGCCCCATCCCGTTTTCGGAGAAAAAAAAGGGGAGTTCTGGCGTTTTGTACCCCACCCTGTCCCGCAGGCCTTCAGAGAGAGGAGTTGGCAGGATCGGTGAGGGGTGGGCTGGTCCCCCTGAAAACCTTGATTAATCACCCAGGTTGGGGCAGGGGTTTTCAGGCGGGTACCGCCCCCACTATCTCTGGGCTCCGGGTTGAGATTTTTTTGTACTGAGGACAAGCTAGGAGGAAAGATTACACGTCCTAGGACACGCCCATCACCGTACAGTTCCGGCTCCCCCAACCTGGGCCCCGCGCCACCACGTTAAAAATCACCGCTTCACATATTTTTGCCAACAATTTCCAGGGGCCTCGGCCTTGTGGGCCGATTAACTTCCCGGGCTTCCGCACGTGGAAGTCCGGCCAGGGGTCCTCTTACTTTCTACGGGGTTGCCTGGCTTCCTTCGCCTTTCCACGCCCGCATTGTCCCCGAATCCACATTTTTAAAGGGAATTCACTTCTTGCCTCTCCATCTGGGTTTGGAGACCCAAGCAGACCAACCAAGCAGGGCCATTGGTTGGAGACTCCCGGTGGCTCTGCAGATTGGAAGGCAGATTGGAAGGCTCGGGAATCGAGAGAAGTGCATCCTCCCTACAGAGACCTCTGAGACGGGGACTGGGGCAGGCTAGCAACTCCCCCTCCCCCAGGGAGCAGGCCAGGCCCAGGAGCTGGGAGGAAGATGGGGTGCTGGGATGGGACAGCAGTCCCGGGAGAGCAAGAGAAGAAAGGGCCGGAGCAAGCAGGCTTGAGTCTATTAACAACGTCAGGAACCTGTCTGTGCAAAGCAACCGGCCGTTCTCCCTAGACCCAAAGATGAGTCCGGAGCATCATCTCCCCCTACCCCATTCTAGATCAACCCCTTTGCTTGGACCCGCGTGGGCCCTAGATTCGCACAAGCGTTTGAGCCTTCTGCACGCGGAACCCAGGGTGTCTGTAGCAGAACAGAATTGCTTGCTGCCTTTGAAGCTAGCTGATGGGGTTCCAGCCTTCCCTAAGCTCACCAAGCCACCGGCAGTGGATAATGGAAGTAAGGCCATTTGGGCGGGGAAAGGTACTAGGCGTGTACCGGCACTGCCCCAGTATGACCCGCCAAGTGTGTCTGTAGGTCTCTCCCTCTGAAGGAGAGATCTGTGCATGCTTGTCTGCCACGTCTAGCCGTTTCACTGAGGTCTCATTGCGAGCGGGTGTGTGTGAGTCCATGTGTCCTGTGTGGGTGTGCCTGTTCAGGAGGTACCTGTAGGTGAGTAGCCTATGCTAATGAGTCTTGTCTAGGAATGGCTTTGTGTATAACCTGCGTGGGTTTGGGAAAAATAAAAGCTGCCCTACTGTGGCCCCAAACGCTAGGAGGCCCAGAGTAGCTGTGCGCCCGGGCGAGCAGTAGAGCGTCCCCAGGCGCCCCTTACCTCCGTAGTAAGTGTACGGGGTAGACCCCAACATCTCAGACTCGTCCAAGCGGCCGCCCAGGGGACGCATGCGCCGCGGACTCCGGAAGAAGGCGTGTCTCCGGGCTCCCAGAGCGCTCAGCTGTTTCATGCGACGTTCTTTGGACCTTCGGTTCTGAAACCACACCTGGGGTGAAGGAAGGGGCTGTGAGCTGGAGGTCAGGAATGCCCTCCCCCCTCTCCTGCTGAGGCTGGCCCTGCTGGGTCCTAGCGCCTTGGGCACACCATAACTCCCCCGAGGCGAGGGCTGGGCCGGATTAGTCCAGGAGGGGCGGAGAGGGGCTTCGGCGAACCAGCCAAGGGTGAAGGATTTCGCGGACCCGTGGGGTGACTCATAAAGACCCCGGCTTCCTGGTCCTCGGCTTGCCCGCGGTCTGACGGCTTTATAAAGACCTCCTGCCCCTCCAGGCCCTCGCCCCGCGGCTACAGAGCCAGGCTCCAGCCGATTGTGGCTTTGCCAACGCTAGGGCGCGAGGACATTGCCCCTTTCTGGGCTTGGAGAGGAAGGAAGGGGTCCTGGAGGCCAGAGAGACTTAAGCCATTAGCTGATCAGGGTGCGGTGAGTGGGGTAGAGGAATTCAGAGAGATCTGGCGACCTCGTCCAAAAAAAAAATCACATTGCCAGGACAGTGGGACCTTAACAAACCTTTTGGCTCAAAATTCCCCGTCTCCAAAGGGTGCCCTGATGGCCCCAACCAACTTCGGGTGCACCTACTGTCCCTGAGCGTTCAAAGGCTGGGCTGCCCGACGGGAGGCACTCCTGCTGGTCGGGAGGGCAGGCCCACCGGCCGTACCTGAATGACCCTCATGTTGAGGCCGGTTTCCTGGGCCAGCTGTTCGCGGATGTGGCGCGTGGGCTTGGGCGTGGCCGCGAAGGCCGCCTTGAGCGTCTCCAGCTGCTTGGCTTTGATGGTGGTGCGCGGGCCGCGCCGCTTGGTGCCGGAGTTCTGTTCCTCGTTCTCGTTGTTCGCGGTCTCCTTGTCCGATGAGGTCGAGTTGTCGGTCTCTTTGGGGTCGTCCTGTAACGGGTCCTGGAGGTCCGGGGACAAACTGCGGTCCGTACAGGATGACACTGCGGGGGGGGCGGACGGATTGGGGACAGGACAGCGGCGTCAGCGCGATCTGTCTCCAACTCTGAAACCCCGTTCCTGAAGACCCAGGCTCTCTGCCTAGGTTGCAGGGGGTTCCCTCCCAAAGTAGGGGCCACCCCTCCCCCGGACTTGATGCCCACCCACTCCCTCCAGGCCAGGCTTGATTTGAAAGGACCTTCTCAGCGCCCCCCCACCCCCCAAAAGTCGAAAGTCGGAGACTCCCGGGGAAGCGCGGCACACCCTCTGGAGAACCTTTTCTTCAGGAGTGGGGACAGAGAAGGGTATACACATTGTCCCCTCTCCCCCTCCCCCTGCCCCGTCTCTCTTTTCTCCAAATAGCTACGAGCCTGCCGGTCCTTCTAAAATTTACCAGGACCTCAAATAACACTGAAGGGGTGGTGGTGGTGGTGGATTTCTTTGCAATTCTAAATTGAGGGGAGGGGAGAAGAGCCTGGCTGGGGGTTCCCCTCTAGAAATGGCTCTTGTCTCCCCAGCCCTGAAGCCCCCCCCCCCCCAGCAGATGAGTCCTGAACTGAAGTCAGCCCGGCCCGGGGTGGCGGGATGACAGGGTGACGGTTGAATGTGCCAGGCTGGTTGCTAGAGTCCAACAGCGTGGGGAGGAACGCTGGGAAACGGCAGAGGCCTCCTTCCATACCTGAGTTGAGGCTTCCCTCCTTGAGGCTAGAGGAGCTCAGGTAGTCTTCTTTGCACACAAACTTGTTTTCGTCGATCACGTAGAGTTCCTCTCCCGTGGACAGCTGTTTGTTGCACACCATGCAGGTGAAGCAGTTGAGGTGGAAGACTTTGCTCCGGGCCTTGCGCACCAGGTCGCTGGGAGAGATGCCTTGCGCACAGCCGGCGCACTTCGTGCCAAAGCGCCTGTGGATACAAGGCGCCTGTCACTGTGAGGTGGCGGCCAGATGGGCCCGGTGTCCAAGTCCTCTTCAGTGCTGACCTCTTCCCACCCACTCGGGCTTCCCAGACACCTCTATTTCCGTATCTGTCAAATAGAAGCCCAATTCTGGTCTCCCTAGTCAGGGCTGGTTTGGGGCCAGGTGGTCCTGCTTTTAGTGTGCTGATTCAAGCTTTATGGGGGCCGTGACTGGAAGAGCTGGATGAGCAGCCTTGAGACAGGCAAGGGGTCAGGGTGTCCCAGAATGTGTCCCCTGCCCTCAGGTCCCCACCAAATCTGCCTTGGCTGTCTCAGGAGCCCACAAAGGATTTAAAGCCTGTAGGCTAGGTTTCCATCCTTCTTAGCTCTGCCTCCTGGATTGGGAAGCGGGTGTCCCGGACAGGACCACCACGGTCGGTCTGTCTTTAGCAGTGGGGTGGAGTATCTGAGCAGAAATGAATGCCCCAGAACTTTCCTCCAGCTTCTGGTGCTACCTGGGAGATCTGCTGGACACCCCACCCCCCACCCCAGGAGCTGGGGACAAGAGGCTCTCAGAGGAGTACATTCTGGAAACAGGAAGTCAGTTTCTGCACACACACACATACACACCCTCCTCCCCCATCTCTGGCCCTGGCAGGCGTCGGGAGAATGGGGACAGAAGCTCATCTCACGTCCTTCTCGGCTGGGACCTGGGATCACTCCAAAGCTCTGTTTCCTTTCCTCTAAACCAATCCCTTTACTTACTTCCTTGGGGTCTGGAAGAAAGTACCCTCATCCTCCCCCACACAATAGGTACAGGAAAGGCGTACAGGCTGTGTGGGGAGGAAGAAGAACGCTCAGAACCTTGGGAGACCCCCCCACCATACACTCACACCTATGTCTCTAAACAGAGTGAATTTGGGTGACATTGATATAGTGAGGGCATTAGAGACCATAAGTCACTTTTGGCCTTATCCGGCAGCATAATTGGCTATATACACCTTATCAAAAATCATTAGGTGCTTTGCAAGCATGCCACATTAGGGGCGCCAGGGCCTCCGGGGCCGGGGAGTTTACACGTGTAAAGGCTGGGCTGACATTTTCTTCTATTCAAATTCCCAAGTGCCCGGCCACTGGGGCAGGCGGCTGCCTTTCTCCTCGGCTGAGCTTATCAGGCCCCCTCAGCGCCTGGAATTCAGACTCACAAAGCCAGTCAGGGTGCCCGGTGGAAGCAAGCAGAAAGAGCAGCTATCGGAAAACACCACAGGTTTCTAGGCCGCCCCTTAGCATTTCCCACCTGGGGAAACTGAGGCCCACGGAAGCACTGGGTCCTGGCTTGCCTGGGGTGCTTGTGGTGGGGCATGTGGACTTGGGAAGGGAGGTGATACATCACGGAACAGACCCTGCTGATTCTCAGCCTCCATTTCTTCAGTCCCTTTCCAACTAGGGAGAAAATGGATCAGGGATGGCTGGTGGGGGACAAGGGGAAGGTTCTCTGTCCCTCCTCTCTAGAAGAGCCCTCCCTGGCTGGGGCCTTTTGGAACTGGGAAGTTTCTGTTTGTCCTCAGATTACCCTCTGGGCTCAGGGTTACTGTTGGGAACGTGAAGCCCCCAGCTGCTCAGAACTCCTGGAGCATCTTTGGGATCTAGGGACGTGGGTCCTGGACCTTCTGTCCCGGCGACTCAGTTGTGGGGAAAGGGGCCGGGAGCAAGTTGCTGGGCTTCCTGGTTCAGCCATCTGGCTGCTTTCTGCTGTCTGGCAGACCCCAAGGTGAGGCCGCCAAGCCACGTCCTCCTTCCTCGCCTTAGCTTCTCACGAGGAGGAGCCGACGACAGGGCTGGAGGAGGGCAGAGACCTCTCTGCCTCCCCTCTAAGCTGGGATGGGTCTCCTGGTCCCCCAATTCCCGAGGTGCCCGGGTGGAAATCCGGCCAGCCAGGGGTAGGCAGCAGGGCGCGGCGGGGCCTCTTACCTGAAGAAGTCGTTTTTACAGTACAGCTTGCCCTCCCGGGAGAAGCACTTCTCTGAGAGGTTGGTTTTGCACTCGCAGCATTGAACACATTTGATATGCCACGCGCGGTCCAGCACGTTCAGCAGAAAGCGGTCGAGGATGGGCCGCTCACAGCCGGCACAGTGCACCATCATAGCCGCGCGCCCCGGGGCGGCTCGGGCCGCCTCGTCCTCCTTGGGGCCCCTGGGCCCTTAGGGCCTCCCGGTCCCCGCTGCAGTGGCTTTCAGCCTCCCTGCTCTCTGGGCCTCGGCAGGGACAAGTCCCGTAGGGATCACCCAAGATTTCGCGGGGTCAAGTCCTCCGACGCTCCTCGGCCTGGCGCTGCGCTGCCCAGAGTGGCGCGGAGGGCGGCGGCGGTCACAGCCTCATGCCACGGGTCGCGCCCGGGCGCTCGCTCCAGCCTAGAGCAGGTGTCCTCGGCGGCTGCTGGCTTCGGCACTGGCGAGCGGCTTTCCCGGTTGACGGAGGCGCCGGCACTTTCCCCCACTTTCAAGCGGTCCCGATCCTCATCTTTGTCTGGCCGCCGCCTAATTCGCGCATCCTTATTCAGATTTGGTGACGTGGTGCGGCACGTAGGGTGCCGGGCGGCCAATGGGCGCGCCGTGGCCATAGCAACCTCTTAAATTTATAGCATATCTAAATTGGCTACAGCGTTGCGGTCAGGACAGAGCAAAAAAAACAAGACATCAGTATTGCCGAGTATTTGCTAGTACCTGGTTCCGAGGCTAAGTAAGTATTTACCTTCCAGTTTGGGCCTGGAGGGGTGGGGGCGCGATCCGAAAACCGGGGTTCTTTTTCTCTCTCTTTCGCAAATATTTTTTGGGGGCAGGGTTCCAAGGCCTAGTCAGGGAGGGACCTCCCACCCAGTGTGGCACCCTCGCAACCTGTAGAAGTTGCCGGGAGAGCGCTGTAGTCCCCTGCTTCCGAACCCGCCCAGCTCCCTGTGACTTAGGACTGCGGCTCGCTCGGGCTCTGAGCGCTGGAGCTGAGACCCTGAGATCGGTCTCCAGGGCTGTGGTTTCTTTTGTCATACGCGGGGCTGGGGCCCAGGCGGGCTTTTCTCACCGAGAGAGAGTGAAGGCGGGAAGCTTGGGTAGTTATGTGCCCCCCCACCTCCCACCCCCAGCAAGGTTGGAGCAGGGATATATATCAACTGGCCTGGTCGGGAATCCCGAATGTCAGGTCTAAGTGTCCAGCTCACTGGCTCTGGGGGAGGTGTGGAGAGAGGGGAGGTCTACCTCGGATGGGTGTTCAGGCTGGTGGATAGGAGGTGGCATTCACTACGTCTTTCTCTGCCACACTGTCCATATTCCAGGTCAGCCTGGCGAGACCCGTGGTGAGTAGGCCACTCTGCAGAGCAAGGGAGTCCGGCCACTGCCGGGCGCCATCCCACCGTGACTCCCGAGCCCGAGGGCTTTTAAGTTCCCCGCTGCTCCTAGGGCCAAAGGCAGCTTCGCAGGTGTGAGAGTGCCCGCAGATGTACGCAGAGGGGCCCGGAGGGGTGTAAAGGGACCTGGGGTAGGGAGAGAAAAGGGACCAGGCCTTGTTTCTGCTTGGCCAGCCAGGCCACCGCTTGCTTCGTGGGCGAGGTAGGATGGGAATGTGTTTCTGGATATCTGCTTGCTCCTGGGAAGACCCCTGATGGTGAGGGGCTGGGGCCCAAGGGTTGGAGCCAGAGAGGATTTGTGCCAAGACTTGGCTGTGAATGTTTGTTTGGGTGTATTTATTTACTGAGTTTGTTAGTTATATATGCGCTGCTTGAAAACTATCATTTTATTCTATCTATAGTGTGTTCGTGATCAAGCCCTGGGACTTGGAGGGGTTTTGATATATTTTTTTTGGGGGGGGAGAGGTTTTTTTTGCGTGTAAATTTTCGTGTTTATAATTTCTTGTGGGTCCTGCCTGCGTTGTGTGTTAA
Source organism: Peromyscus eremicus (assembly GCF_949786415.1). NCBI lineage: Eukaryota > Metazoa > Chordata > Mammalia > Rodentia > Cricetidae > Peromyscus > Peromyscus eremicus. The sequence goes on along the minus strand of NC_081438.1, from coordinate 10,573,896 downwards.
TATGTGCATTAAAATTATTTGTCGGTCTGCGTCTGTATGTGTCTGCTTACGTGAGTCCTCTGGATGCCAGAGGATGTGCTCATCTGTGAAAGGGCGAGCATGTATGATCACTCCTATTGCATATGCTAACCCTGACAGGAAGATGTTCTTTAACGTCCGAGTGCGTGTCTGTCTAAATGCGTGTGTTCCTGCTAGGGACCCTGTGTGTGTGTGTGACTGAGCTCGGCTGTGTGGTCTTGGGCACAGAATTTTGTAGACCCGTGTGTGTGTGTGTGTGTGTGTGTGTGTGTGTGTGTGTGTGTGTGTGTGTGTGTTTGGACAGTGGGTTTTTATTTACAGGACTCTTGTAGGACTAGAAATGTGTTCGTTTGTGTACCACTAGCCGTGATTATCTTCATGGATTGGGGGAAAAGATTTGGAGAGACCCATCAGCTGGGCCTTTGGAAAAGGGTACCCCCAACTCAGGTAGCTTCTGTCACTAGTTTGCCAGGGGGACCGGGACCTGCAGGGGGACTGGGACCAAGCAGGCTGGATTGAACTTGGGCCTCCTAGGCCTATGGAGAGAGGTTCCAGAAGCCTCCAAAGGAAGCTGTGTGGCAGCACCCAGCCTTCCCGGGCTATGAATGGGCCTTGAGCTCGGACAGGACACAGAGGAAATATAGAAGAGCCCAGAGAAGAGGGGAGTCGCACAGGCTCCGGGCTGAGGCAAGCCCACTACCCTCTGCCTTTGTCTTTTGGAGGTTTCCCCCACCTCCCTGAGTTCTCCTGGAGTGCTCCTGCCTTTAGCTCAGTGGCTCCACGCTTCCCATCTTCCTGGTCCTCCTCCTTTCCCTCTTTCTTTCTCTGTTCCCCCCCCCCACACACACACTTTCTCTTTCTTCCTCTGCCTTTTTGCCCCAGTTTGGAGTCTGGCATCCATCAAAACACTTCAAAGGCCGCTTTCCATTATGCATGGCTGCTGAGATGTGTGGAGAAAACTCACACCCTGATACAACAGTCACTCACCCCTCCTTCTCAGCACCCCCCCCCCCAGTTGTGGCCACACACTCCCTCAAGTCACCACAAGGAATCTAAGGTGCCAGACCCCTCCTCTCTCCCGAGTCAGGGTTCCTGTCCAGCCAGCCCTGTCTGGTTCTCCACTCTTGGATGAACCCATTACTTCACTTCTCCTGGAATGTTCCTGAATGTCAATGTGCAGCCATACTCCAGCCACTGAATGCCAGGCCAGGAAGGAGACTGTAGTAGAAAGCGACTATCCCAGGGGGTCGGTCCTCAAGCCTGGCTGTGGGTGGGGGCCACCTAGGGCTGAGCCATTGCTTGTAGCCTGTGATGGGGTTGGTTGTAAGGGCTCAAAGGACTTGCCTAGTTACTGCCCTTCGAGTCACCTGGGTGCCTCACTGGATTCATATGGTTCAGCCCCACTTACAGGAACTCACCCCCCACCCCCACCCCATGCCAGCCTGGCAGCTACGGTAGTTTTCTCCACTCCACGATAGCACCGGGAAAATAGCAGACCAGCTATTTTATATATTATCCCGCCCTAACGGCACTGACAGATGGCCACCCGGCAGTGAAATTCCCTCCTATGTGTAACTAATAAACGCTTGTGTCTTAACAGGGTGATGCACCAAGACTCAATGTCACTTATACAAGATGTTGATGGAATTTACTATATAAAAATCTCCCTTCTAGAGTAAAGAGTATCAACATTACTGCTCGACAGACGGTACGGGGATAAATGAAACAGACAAAAGACAAACACGATAATAATCTGTTTCCAATCACTTAAGCCCTGTAGAGTTAGTAAAATGTTCCTTGCATATTCCCCCTTGAGTTCGGTAATTAATTACTGGCGAAGAGACGCACACCTCCCGGCTGGAGTGGGAGTTTCAAGACCCGGAGAGCTTTGGGCGTGGGGGTGTCTTTCTCCCGGTTTCCAGCTGGGGACACTGGACAGCGGTGGAGGAAGGAGGTGCCTCTTGCGCCGGCGGCTGAGCAGGACATTTCCGTTGGGTCTCTGGCGCACCTCTGCTCCGCTCCGCTCCCCATGCCTCGGAAATTCTTCAACCAAGCAAGAAAGAGGCCGGCCATCTCTGAGTCCTTCTAAGTCTTCTTAACTCGCGACCCGCCTTAGAATGGCCTGAGTAGCCGCGGTTGTTTTTGTTTGTTTTGTACTTATTTATTTATGCGTTTATTTATTTATGAAAGGGCAGGCTGGAGGCCCGGCGCTGGCCGGGGGTGGGGGATTGAGGGAGTGGGGATCCAGGAGGTTTGCCCCTTGTCCTCCCGCCTTCCCCCCGCCCCCAAGCATCTCAGGTGTGGAAGCAGTCAGTTCTCTTCCGATCTCGATCATTACCCCCCACCCCATCACGCATCCTTATCCACCTCCTCCCCCCCCCCCCTCCACCAAGAGCCAGCGAAGCTTTAACATTAAACAAACGCAGTGAACGCCTGGGAGCTGCGCTCTCGGCCGGGTCTGCGCGGCGGCGGCGGCGGCGGCGGCGTTACAAATTGTAAATTTAAATTGCTCTCCGGATTCATTACTTCCCCTCTTTGATTTCAGCCAGCCGTGAAAAATTATACTGGTGTACCACTGAGAAACTGCTTTGCCGCAAAGAGCCTGCGCCTAATCACTGGCTTTCTCCCTCCGACAAGAGTGTAATTATTTTGTTTTGGGTGTAAATATAGGCGGCCCCGCGCACAGACACTCAGCATCCCGCCGCGCACGGCCCGCCGCGCACGGCCCGCCGCCCAGAGGCATCCGCCCGGGGTAGGAACGGGCGTGGAGGCCAAGCCCGAGCGAAGCGTCGGCCTCCGTACTCCCGGCAGACCGGGTCTCCAGTCTCTGCCTCAAGACTCAACGGACCTTGGGCAATCAAGCCCAGCCAAGTGCACTCCAGCCGGGTGTGCCGTGTGGGTCAGGGCTCAGGGTCAGGCCCAGAAGAATACAGTGGGATGAGAGTGGATGAGAATTCTCGGGCCCCCGCAGGACCCACAGACCTGAATGGAGTCCCCAGTCCAGATCCAAGTAGGGACGGTGTGTCCTGGCCTCAGGAGGGACACGGGGGGGGGGGCAAAACGGGATAGGCGGATGAGTCCTACTCCCGCAACACTGTGGACCACTGGGTTTCCAGAGCATCTTTGCGGGGCTCCGGGCCCTCCTGTAACGTGAACACTCATGAATTAAGCGGCTTTGAAACTGGGCGGGGGCGGGGGCCCGACCTGGGATGTTTACAAACCCGGCTGGGATTTATTTCATCTTCACCCCCTCTTTCATTCTTCTCTCTTTCCTCTCCTCCTTTCCGGGAGGTGAGCTATCCGAGGCTCGGGAGATGTGCCCGTAAGACCATTTCCCAAGACGTAGTGGAGTGCTAGGTCTGAAAGACATCGGGTCTGATACTGAGCCCCACCGTGCTTTAAAGGGCTGCTGCTCAGGAGGGAGCTGCAGGGTGTCAGTTGTGGTGTTGGGCTTTGTTTTGGAAATGCCGGGGGCCCCACCGCCCATAGATCCCAAGCAGGCAGGGCAGGGAGTGAGCCCCCCCACTCCTTACCTCCCCCATGAAGCCCCACCCTTGGGCTGTTGGGACCCCCACCAGCAGGCTACCTACAGCTCACCCTTGGTCTGTAAAGACACTTTCCTAGGGCAGAATTCAGGCTCTGGCTTCCCCGGAGCCTGGGTTGGTCCTTTTCAGCAAGAAGGGGGCTTGGAAGAGGTCAGATGAAGCCCCCGCCACTTGTAAGCGAAACTGACATTTTTTTTCCCCCCGCTTAGAGGGAGAAAAATCTCACGCTTAGTGTCGTGGCTGGATTCCATGCTGCCGGTTTCCCTGGACCCGGCTGGGTTGAGAGCTGGACGTGGCTGAGATGCCGCTCGGTGGGGCCCAACCCCAAGTAGTTTGGACTCCTGTGGCCCCGCAGCCAGCAGAATCCACCCAATGGGCCTCCCCGGAAGTGGCTTCTCTAAAGTTCAGAGAGGGCAGTTTGCCTTGGATGTCCCTTCAAATGAAGAGTCCCCAGCCCACCTACTATGACTTTGAGTTTTGTCTTTCGACCTAGCTTGGTCTTTCTGTTTGTTCTCTCTCTCTCTCTCTCTCTCTCTCTCTCTCTCTCTCTCTCTCTCTCTCTCTCTCTCTCTCAATCTCTCTCTCTCTCTCCTCCCCCTCCTCTTCTCTCCTCTCCCCCTCCTCTTCCCACCCCTCCACTCCCCCACCTTCTTTTTGTTAGACTAATTTGGGTTGCTTTAGAATTGGCCCGACTTTGGCAGCTCGTGGTGTGTGTGTGTGTGTGTGTGTGTGTGTGTGTGTGTGTGTGTGTGTGTATGTGTGTGTGCTTGCGCGCGCACGCGTGTGTGTGTGTGTGTGTGTGTATTTCTCAGTCGCTAATGATTGTGTGTTGATAGAGTAATGCAGTGGCCTCATTAGCCCTTGTTTAGAAGGTGTTAAAAGGGAGATCCGCCTCGGAAAGCCGCGGTTTACACAGCGGCGCGGCTGAACCCCCGAGCCGCACGGCGGGCTAGGGGGAGGCGGACCCGCTCCCACCCCCTAGGGAGGGGAGAGGGGGCGGGGAGGCGACCCTAGCTCCGGCCTCCCAAGGCGGGTATGTTTACCCCGCTGAGCGCCCTCGGCTCGGTGGGGACCCCAGCGGGGGTCGGCTCTGGTTCCAAAACTCCTGGGAGCAGCTCAGCGGGGCTCCTCGGCCTTTCCCAGGGTAGGATGGGGGCAGGGGTGGGGGCAGAGAAAAAAATGCAAGGATTTTTTTTTTTTGAGGGTTGGGAGTGAGGTATTTTATTTGGAGACAGCTACAGAGTAATAGGTAGCCGCTCGGGGTCTCTGGGCTGGCGTGTTCTCGGCAATCTCCATGCCTCACCCCCATCCCCACCAAAATAGATACCCTAAATTTTAGGGGGTCGGCAGAGAATTCCCCTGCCAACTTGTTCTCAGATGGCCTTTTGGGACCTTCGTTTTGAAAGTTTCCCAATCTATCTCTGCCCTAAGGCTCCATCTGGGAAGGAATTTGGGAGAATAAAACTGTAGCTGGCCGGCCTACTTCTGCAAAGCTTGGCAGGTGCGAGTAACTTTGTTGGCCTGGGGCTAGAGGGGTGCTTGTGCTCGGTTGTGTTGGTGCCCGAGGGCCGAGGATCCATAGACCAGGTTCTACCCTGTTGGCGTTCCTCATCCCTCCCTCGGCCCCGAAAGTCTTGGTTTGTGACTGAGCTGACTTGAGAAGAAATCCCATTTTATCCTGGGTCATACGAAAAGACCTGAGGGGGGAAATATTTTGATCAGGCTCAGTGGGTGCCCTTGTTGAACTCGGAACTAGACCCTTTTCCTGATGAAAGGGAGAAAGACCGGGTTGGCGTTCACCGGGAGACTCTTCAATCGAATTTTTCTTTTTTCACGAAGGTGGTTGCATGCGTGTGGGGGAGCCTTTCTCATCTTTCTGGTTTGTCTGCATTTTGGTTTTCCTGTCCCTGGATTTGACATTGCCCATCTTGGGGTGAAATTCAGCTAGTCTGGGCATTCCTAGTCTGGTAAACACCCACCTACCCAACGTCGGAAATCATCATTTCCTCCTCTTTCCTGTATGTGTGTGTCTCATGTGTATTTCTATTTTATTTATTTATTTTTTCCTTTTAGAAGTCTAGGCGTTGTCTAGAGACGGGTCGTGGGAGGCTGGGACTCTCATACAGCGGCTCCCATGAAATCCGACTGTAGAACGGATTTCAGACCCCACTGAACCCTCAATGCTCTCCCTAATTCGTCTTGTAGTTAGAAGCGAGATTGCGCGGGAAACCAAGTTAAAACCGGTTCCCCAGATGCCGTGGGATGGGGCCAGGATCAAATACGGAGGACGCGGGAAGACTGGAAAGCCCGTAGCTCGCTGCCCCCTCCTCCCCCCTCCCTTTCTCCTTCTCTTTCTCTCTTTGTCTCCCTAGCAGGTCTGTCGGTGGAGGCAGGGGTGTGCCAGCGGTAGCAGCCAGGCTCTATACCGGCGTGGTAGTTGGGAACCAGACAAAGACAGGAGCTGTCCGTGGTTCTGAAGCCGCGCGGAGCCGGGCTCCTGTAAGCGCCCTGCCCTCTCAGAGCCTTCTAATCCCATTTTGGCTCTGGATTTTGCTCCCCTCCTGCGTTCATTTCACTTTTTGGGGGCTTCTCCTCAGAATCGATATCTTTAACCTAGGTCGGTCTGTCTATCTATCTATCTATCTATCTATCTATCTATCTATCTATCTATCTAACCATCCAGCCATCTTACAAAACAAAACGGCTGATTAAAAGCAATTTCTTCTTCCCACCTCAAATTCAGGACATAAGAAAGGTTTCTCTTAATTACACTCGCAATAGTTCCAAGTAGCTGTTTCCATCCCTCCGAAGAAGCGGAAGTGTGTATTTAAAACAATAACACCCCAACACAACGAATACCAGGAATCTGCTCTTAAGTTTATTCTGAGGAGGAAGCAAAGGGTTTACTTTCAAAATGTTAATTTTGGGAAGACTTTATCTTATTTTTAAAATTAATTTTATTCTCATTTTATGTACATTGGTGTTTTGTCTACATGTATGGCTGTGAGAGGGTGCCAGATCCCCTGGAACTGGAATTACAGACAGTTGTGAGTTGCCATGTGGGTGCTGGGAATTGAACCCAGGTCCTCTGGAAGAGCAGCCAGAGCTCTTAACCTCTGAGTCATCTCTCTAGCCCCAGGAATAATTTGTCTTTGAGGCTAGAAAAATGTAAGAGCCAGAGAGACGTCATGTGACGGTGTGCAGACCCAGGCACCTGCCCTGTGAAGGACTAGGGCTTATGAGGGCAGAAGACATGTGGGGTGAGGGTGGGAGCCAGTAAGACAACTTAGCCCTTGCAGGCATGCAGAGGCCTACTGTGGAAACCTCTTCCGGGTTTACCAATTTAGTTATTTTTCTTTTTTATGTTCATTGGTATTTTGACTGCATGTATGTCTGTGTGAGGGTGTTCAAAGCCCTGGAAACGGAGTTACAGACAGGTGTGAGCTGTCATGTGGGTGCTGGGAATTGAACCCGGGTCCTCTGGAAGAGCAGCCAGTGCCCTTAACCACTGAGCCATCTCTCCAGCCTCCCTCTTCAGAGTTATTAAGGAGACCAGCCTTATGGAAAATTTGGACACAAAAGAATTAACCAGTGCTTCATTTTCTAAATGCTCTAGGTGTCACTTAGGTATCTGGCATGGCACATGACTAGCAGCCATGTATGTGGTTAACATGTCTGAGTGAGTTTGTGTAGGGGAGGCGAAACCCCCCCCCCTCCCCCCCCCCCCCCCCCGCCAACATATTGTGTCCTGGGGACTCAGCACTTTTGTCAGTACATAGGGTCTGAATACTTGCCCTCTGCTGTCTCAGAGACACACCGCCCCCTCAGAACCCCCAAACCTCTCTGTTGCAGGGTGACTGTCAAGTTTATGGGTTCATCTCATAGGAAGTGGGGGGTTCAGAAGAACCAGAACTATCAAAGTAGAGCAGTTTGCAATAAAGGATGCATTGAGGCTTGGGACAAATGGCACTCCAATTCTTCAGGACCCTGGCTGTTATCTTCTGAACTCCAACCTCTGTAGGTTTTTCATTGAGACCAGTGTGACCAGGCTTTTGGACTATGTACCTTCAACCTCACAGAACACACAGCCTTGTGGTGTCAGGACAGGTACCCTTGACCCTGGCTGGCAAAAACTAAGAATAAAAACAAGGATATAGTTATTGAATATCCATGTCCGTGTGTGTGTGTGTGTGTGTGTGTGTGTGTGTGTGTGTGTGTGTGTGTGATTTCCTGGTCTTGGCTGCAGCTTGAAGAGCTGTGGATGTTGATCATATCCCCATGTTACACACAAGAAAACCAAGTCTCAGAGGTGCTGACGGATACTGCTGGTACACAACCAAGGTCTGTGATCGTAACCTTGCCCCTGAACGTGCTCTGAGGAACTGTGTTTTCCTGGGGACCTCACCTAGTGATTGTGATGCTATTTCTTCATTAGCATGATCCTTTTGGCTTCCTGGACCACCGTGGCCTGTGGTCTAGACTTCCAAAGTTGGTGTAGTCAAGTACTAACTTTGAAACAAGAAGCATGCTCCCTACATCCTTCTGCCAGAGCTGGGAGGGTTCTTCACAGGTTGGGAACCAAGTTAGTGTGAATCATCTCTCCAGCTTGGAGTTGTCTTTAATCTTCCTTTCTCTTCTGCCTTGACTCGTCAGCAAGTGGGGCTCACTGTGCCCCCAAACCATCTCCCAGTCAGCTCCTTCTCTCTCTCTGTTGTCAGGGTGGTTCCAGCCACCACTGCCTAACCTATTTTGTGGTCGTAGTCTTCTAACCGGACTCCAGATTCTCCTTGTTCCCCTCCCTTCTTCTCTTCTCTATAGGATGACCGAGGTTGTATTTTAGAACCATATATTAAGGCTTGCCGTTCTGCCTCTGACCCTCCAACAACTCCTCAGTGCGTGTAGAATAAAATCCATACTTCTCGCCCCGCTGTGCAGGGCCTTTTGTAAGGGCTCCTGGCTCTCACTCCTAACATGCCCCCCCTTCCTGTGTCTGCACCAGCCCCATCGGCTCCCCTGCTGTGTCTCACAGAGCCTAGTTTTCTCACCTCCGGACCCTTCACACTTGGCTGGCCCTTCTGCCTTCAAATCCTTGCAGGGTTGGCCCTGCCTTTGCCACTCAGCTCAACTGTCAATTCTTCCAGCTTGTCTTCCCTGATCAGTTGATTAGAACTGATCCACCCCCAGTCACTCTCCACCCTGCTTTATTCTCTTTGTTGCCTTTATCAATATACGTAATTATCCCCCTGTTGTACTTAGCTGCATATTGTCTCTCTTCCTTATGATATCAGTTCCACGAAGCCGGGGAGACTGGGTTTGTCTCGTTCACTGTTGAATTTCCCCTGCTTGACTTCGTACTTGGAACACAGCTGTTCGATACATATTTGTTGACTGGATGGCTAATGAACAAATGCACAGACATACAGTGGGGTGAGAGCTTCAGAAAATGAGTGGATATAGAGGGTCGGATCGGAGAAGGGACGGACGTAGATATTGTCCATTTTCTTGGGCCTGTGGTGAAGCAGCTGGCTGGGTGGGATTCCAGTTTGGGGAACGGATGACAGAACAGATTCTTTGGGACCCCAAGAGCATGTTTGTTTACCAGGTAGGGGACCACCAAACCAGAGGAGATTCATGCATCTGTGGCTTAGGGTTTTTTGTTTGATTTCTTTCTTTCTTTCTTTCTTTCTTTCTTTCTTTCTTTCTTTCTTCTTTCTTTCTTTCTTCCTTCCTTCTTTCTTTCTTTCTTTTTTTCTTTCTTTCTTTTTTTAAATTTGTTACGGTTGAGTCTCAAACCTTCCCTTGCTTATATAAGTAAAGGGTGATAATGGGAGATGTTGTTGTTGGGAAAACATTGACATCAGTGCTTTAGGGGAATGTGTCCCCATTCAGGACATGAAATCCACGCCCTGTCTATAAACTCCGGTGCCCTCTTACCAGCTGTGTGACACAGGAACACCACTTAGCCATTTTGTATCTTGGGTTCTGCCTCTGTGGGATGGAGACAGGAGCATACCTGCCTTGTGGAGGGGCCACCACACACCATGGTACGCTTCAATAGTGCTACAGCCTTGGATAGGCGTGGAGAAGGGAGGTAGAGTAGTGGGGAGGGAGGTAAAAAGGATGCTCACATTTAAGGGTCTCCTTTGCCCCTCCACGTCTTTTATTTGCTGGGGATAAGGTGCAGGCTCTGGAACAGCTCAGTGGTGGCTGCAGGAACGAATCTGCCCCCTCATCTATCCAATGGGACAGAGATTGTGGCTGCCTCCCAGGGTCGTGGGAGCCCCAGGAAGATGCTGTGGGGAAACTGGAAAGCACAATACATGCCAGATGGATTTCTTTGTGTGTTCTGTGTCGGGGTGTGTATGAGTATGCACGCATGTGCAGGCCTATGTGCGTGTATGTGGAGGCCACGTATCGCTGTTGGGCGTCTTCCTCAGTCACATTCTACTTTATTTATTTATTTTTTTTGAGACAGGGTCTCTCGCTGAAGCTGGAGCTCATTGATTCTACTAGACTGGCTGGCCAGCACAGACACGAGGAATCTGCCCAGATCCGGATCTGCTGGGACACTCACTGCTGCCCTGAATTATTTATTTGTTTGTTTGTTTATTTACATGAGTGTTGGGAATACAGCTCAGGTCCTCGTGCTTGTATGTCAAGCACATCCTTCACCGAGCCACCTCCTCAGCTCTTGGAGTTTCTGGGTCTGCTCAGGAGCTGCCTTCCTTTCCCACAAAGAGAAGTGGAGCAGGCGAACCTGAGTTCACTCTGTCCGGCCTGGAAGAGAGGGAAGGGAAGAAAGGCTGTCTGTTTTCTAGAACATCCCTCACAAGCTATGTGCATGACATCATGAAGGCGTGCTTGGACCCAGAGCTGGGGCTGGCTCAACTTTGCACTGAGCTCCTACCCAAGGATTTCCCTTGTGGCTCCCTGTGGCCACTGTCACTCTGGGGGGATCTTCCTATAAAGTAATAAAAATGCTCTACAAGGATATGTCTCCATCCCTTGTCTGTTGTTTCTTAGCCCAGAACAAACCATGGTGAAGCAGGGCTCCAATCCTGAGGTGGGCTGGGCTGGGTCTGAGGGCGTGGCTTATGGGGGCCAATGAGAAAGCACAAGCACCTACTGTGTGCAAGGGACTGTTCTAGAGGCTGCAGATGTTGCTATGAATGACCACTGTCTCCTGTACCTCCACTGCTCGGACCCCGACAGAGGAACCCACGCACCAACATGAATTTTCACACAATGTCCGTGTGTCACTTGGCTTTTGCTTTGTTGGTTTCATTGAGATGCAGTCCCACTATGTGGCCCAGGCTGGCTTCAAAGTTGGGATTCTCCTGCCTTAGCATCCCAAGTTGTGGGATGCATGAGCCACCACCCAGCAAGGGTTTTGTTTTATTTTATATTTATTGTTGAGGCAGAGCCTCATATACCCCAGGCTGTCTTCAAATTTTCTATGTATCTGAGGATGACTAGGAACTTCTGATCCTCCTTCTTCAGCCTCCTGAGTGCTGGGATTACAGCCATATACCACCATGCCTTGTTTATGGAGTTCTGGGAGTCAAATTCAAGTCTTTGTGCATGCCAGGCTGGCTCTCTATCCACAGAGCCATATCCTCAGCCCTTATTATTTTCTAATTTTATTTTATTATTATTTAAAAAATTTTTTTTTTCGAGACAGGGTTTCTCTGTGTAGTTTTGCGCCTTTCCTGGAACTCACTCTGTAGACCAGGCTGGCCTCAAACTCACAGAGATCCGCCTGCCTCTACCTCCTGAGTGCTGAGATCAAAGGTGTGTGCCACCACCGTCCGGCACTAATTTTATTATTTTACTCCTTTGGCATTGCTGGAATCAGGAATTAGTTCCACATTTTTGCACATGGTGGACAAGTGTTCTGTCACTGAGCCATAAGCCAGTTTTTTTCTTTCTTTCTCCCCCACTCCCCCCTTTTTTTTTTGAGACAGGGTTTTTCTTTATAACAGCCCTATCTGTCCTAGAACTACTTTGTAGACCAGGCTGGCCTCGAACTCACAGAGATCCATCTGCCTCTGCCTCCCAAATGCTGGGATTAAAGGTGTGCGTCACCGCTTCCCAACTTCAACCCCATTTTTCTATATGTCACTGTGGGTACCAGAAGAGAAAGAGATCTGGACTCCTGGATCCCTTCCTCCCACCAGCCCCAACCTTCCCTGTTCCTTGTCCTTCCCCTCTGTTTCTCTCTTTATTGGAAACACAGAAGCCCAGTGGCTTTAGCTCAAGTGCTAAATCTCTCCAAGGCTCATGTTGTTTGGAAACCAAGAAAAAAGCCAGTAATAATGAAAGAAACTCCTAACTCCATGTGGCTCCTTGAGAATTTGACAGTGATGCGGAGGGAGGATGCTCCCCACTGTGCCTGGCACCAGGTGAGTGTCCCCTTAGTGATGGATGACAAATGGGAAGTGTGGATAAATAATAGGCATCTGGAATCACTGTCTTGTCTATAAGGAGAAGACACGTTGATGATTTCTGGACTGGGATCAAGCCCTTAGGAACAAAAGCCAAGGACGATGGTCCCTCAGTGTGAGGAGGGATGACCCCTAGACCGCCTGACCCTTGGACCAAGTCCCTGTCACTGAGTCACAGAGATCCTTCTGTTTCTGAGTGCTGGGATCAAAAGCATGCACCAACAAGCCTGACATTTAATTTTTTTTAAAAAAAATTCATTTATTTTGTGTGTATGTGGATTTGCCTGTTGTATGTATGTGTACCATGTGTGTGCCCAGTGCCCAGGGAGGCCGGAAGAGGGCATTGGAACCCTTGAAACTGGAGTAACTGATGGTTGTGAGCCACCACGTGCATGCTGGGAACTGAACCTGGGTCCTCTACAAGAGCAACAAAAAAATGCCTACCCTAAAAAAAAAAAAAAAAAAAAAAAAAATAGAGGCTGGAGAGATGGCTCAGTGGATAAGAGCACTCACTGCTCTTATAGACCCTGGTTCAGTTCCCAGCACTCACACATAACTGCAAAACTCACTTGAGCACACACATTCACATAAATAAAGTAAATAAATCTTAAAAAGGGGGGAGAGAGAGAAAGCACACTCCACGGTGTATATCTGGAGGTCAGAGGACATCTTGAGGGTACTGCAGAGCACAGAGGGCCTGGTGGCTCCTTGAAGGATGGAAGCAACGTCTTTGGCCCCTAGCAGAACAAGTCAGAGTCACCTGGGAACACTGAGATCCTATAGGACCCCACAGGGGTCCCATGCACCCGAGTGCTTGCTCTGAGAGAGAGCCCCTTCCTGCAACCTCCAGAGTAGTTCCTTCTGCTGTCTACTTTTCCAAAGTCCATTGAGTAGGGGATGCTCAGGGTAGCCAAGAACCAGCCTGGGAGATCTTAAATCTCAAGGAATTCCAAGGGCCTGCTACACCCCCCCCCCCCAAGCAGCTGTCTGGCCAGCCCTGAGTCTACTCAGCTGGCAGGTTCTCTAGTGACCTGGCCAGGCTGAGAACTGTATGCTGATCATCAATGTCTTCTGGAAGAGACCAAAGACGTCCTCAAAGACAGCCTCACTGGGTCTGGTTTTCTGAATCTGAATGCCAGGTTAAAAAGAAGAGAAGGGGGCTGGGGCTGGAGAGATGGCTCAGCGGTTAAGAGCACTGGCTGCTCTTCCGAAGGGCCTGGGTTCAATTCCCGGCACCCACGTATGGCAGTTCCCAACTGTCTGTAACTCTAGTGCCTGGGGATCTGAGACTCTCATACAGAGATACATGTAGGCAAAAACCCAGTGTATGCTAAATAAATAAATTAATCCCCCAATGTATGTTAAATAAATAAATAAATATATCTTTAAAAAAAAGGAAGTGAACGGGCCTGGGAGATAGCTCAGCAGGTGAAGATGCTTGCCACCAAAAGTGATGACCCAAGTTCAATCCCCAGGACCCACAGAATGGAGGAGAGAACGGATCCCCGAGAGTTGTTCTCAGACCTTTACATACTTGCCAAGGCATGTGAGCGCATGCACAGACCACTAATGATAAAATTGAAGAAATTAAAGATATAGAAATGTATTCTGCCCTGATTTTTTTTCTCATTGTCTATGGACTAATTTATCACATTGACTCTTATAAGTCAATTCAAATAATAATTACTAAAAACGATGGTGCCCTGCCCTATCCCACAATAACTTGCTAACACCTTCTTCTGGTGAAATGGTTTTGATGGCCTCAGGTTGCCTAACTCCATTGGTCCCTTGCTGTGTGAGCTGAGGGGGACCACGCTACCTCTCTGGGCCTGAGTCTGGACTGTGGAGGCAGTGGACCTTCAGCCTCAGCCCCATGTGGCTGTTTTGAGCTGATCCTCTGCTCTGGAGCGCCGTGTCCTTTCTGGGCTGTGGCAAGGCTGGGTGATATGTCTTTTGGATGTTCCTCTTGACAGGAGGACCAGTGTCTTGACAGGGGGCTTTACTGTGGGTGTGGCATTACTAGGCCGCCGCCCACCTCTCCGCTCCTTCGGAGCTTTCCCTCCGTGCCTCACCAGAGAATCAAATGGATCAGCAGATATTTGTTGAGCCCCAAGGCGCTTGGTGAGGCGCAAGGGAAGGACCAATCAGACCCCGTTTCTGCCCTGGGGGTTGGTGGAGGGAGATTAAACATGGAGCCAGAAAAAGATACTGAGCTGCTTGCTGGAGAGAGGAGAGGTTTGCAGCTGGAGTCTGGGGGATGGCTGCGGGTGGGGGATGGAGGGAATTCTGCTTCAGTGGAAAGGTACAGAACCATAGCTTCCTCCCCCTGAGACTGTGGGGCAAGTCCCTTCATCCTCCTCTGCATCTCCTGGCTTTTCTAATTGGAGACTGTATTTGTCCTCAGAGGCAGGTGGAGAAGGTTGGAGAATATGCTAGAAAGGAAGGCGCCCACCTTAGAGGCCTGATTTCTGCCTCTCGGTTTACTGTGTGGCTTTGGGAGAGTGGACGATGCTCTCTGTTCTCCTCCACCGGTGAGTTGGGAATTGTTTGTCTTCAGTGCAGCTTACATGGACCAGATCTTCCTGGAGAACAGCGTGAGAGCTGCGCGCCCGCCCGCCTGAGGAACCGTGGAGACCTGAGCACTGTACATATAGACACGCTTTGGAGCCGGGTAAAGAACTCAGCGGTGGGTCAGTCAACAAACATCTGTCAGGAGGGAAAATAGGTCAGACTTGATCGTAGCTTGCTGAGCGCATTGGTCTCACGTTCTCGCCTCTCTTCCTCCCGCCTGGGCTTGTGTGCGCATGCGTGCCTGCACGCATGGGATGGCACTCAGGCCTCGTGGGTGCTGGATAAGAGCTGTACCTTGGAGCCATACCCTCTGTGTGGCTCTCATCTGATTTCTGTGGCTACAGCAACATAACCAGGCCTGGACAATCTAGACGGAGATTTTGTTTTTTTAATAAAAACACTTTTATGTGAAACTTCTGTAGCTTCAGAGGCCTGCCAGTGACACCAGCCATTCCTGACGAGGCCCCGCCCATGTGGCTGGGCAGCAGGAGGAAGAGGGAGAGATGCCAGGATGGACTTTCTGATCTCTGAGAACTCACCCTGGTCCCACAGGACTCCCATCTGCCTTTTAAAGGCTTCATAGCAAGAATCCAGCTCCCAACATATGAGCCTTGGGGGACAGGGCACCTCCAAAGAGCCTTGTGGGTGGTCCTACACTGTCCTTGTCTCTGCGGCCTCAATGGCTGGAAGGCTGGGGGAGCCCAGAGGTCATTGTCAATCATTTACCCAACTGTCTATCAAGCAGATCCCAGGGCAAAGCACCTTAGTTAATCCTTATGGTCCCTACTTTCAATTCATACACCTGCTTCCACAGACCTGGCCACGAACCAAACCCTTGCTGACTGCTTCCAGCCCTGCCCCCCCACGCCCCTCGAACTCACACCCAGTCTGTGTGTCAGCTTCTCTCCTTGTCTTTCCCACCTCTGGCCATCCCCAGCTGGATGGCTTCTGCCTCCATCCTCTCTCCCCTGTCCATCCTTCACTCCTTAGCCAGAGCAAACCTGACTAACCTCGTCCCGTGTTTACAGTCACCCAGGCTCCTCCGCGGCCACCCAAACCTGTCCTCTCTAACTCCAGCTCTTGCCTCCCCCTTCCCTCCAGGCAGACGTGTGCCAAATGCCTGCTGTCCCTGCAAGTCCTTCCTGTTTCCTTCACTCTTCCTTCTGCACAGTCCCCCCCATCCTCTGGCTCCTGGGTTTTCACCTCAGACCCCTCTGGGCATACATACCTGGTTTCCAGGGCTTATCCCCACATCTCTTATCCTAGTAAATGGTAATGAATAAATGAATGAGTGAGTGAATTAATGTGAGCAGGGAATGAATGAGTGGATGGATGTAAATAAGGAATGAATGAGTGAATGAATGACTACAAATAAGGAATGAATGAATGAATGGGTGAAAGCAGGGAATGAATGGAGGACGTAGTGCAAGCATAGAATGAATGAACGAAGTATGGAATAGATGGACCAATTATTAATCCAAGCATAGATAATTGAAAGAATGTCAGCAAGAATGAATGAGTGCAGCCGGGCGGTGATGGCACATGCCTTTAATCCCAGCACTTGGGAGGCAGAGCCAGGCGGATCTCTGTGAGTTCGAGGCCAGCCTGGGCTACAGAGCGAGTTCCAGGACAGGCTCCAAAAACTACACAGAGAAACCTTGTCTGGAAAAAACCAAAAAGAATGAATGAGTGCAAATAGGCAAGGAATGAATAAATGGATGTGTGAATGCCAGCAGGGACTGAGAGAGTAAACGAATGAACACAGGCATGCTGACAGCCAGGGGTATGGGTGTTCTTAGGAGGTGTCTGAAGTGCTCGGGGAGCTAGAGTTTTGGCCTGACTCCCCTGAGGTTCGGGAATGTGTAATAAACTGCTTGTGCTCAAGGGTTATGACTCCATGAGTTTTGACCTGCAGGACCTCCGTGCTTACCTGGAGAGCTGCCCCTTTCTCCTCCTCGGCACTCCACTCCTAGATCTACCCTCTGTCCCCACAAAGCTGGTGTTTGCGTTCCCTGACTGTAGTGTGAATGGAGCTACGTGGCACCCATTCTCTAGGGTCTGTGGTTAGTTTGGGGATGTGTTGTTTTAGAAGGTGCAGCCTTGATTTCGAGAGGAGTCAGAGACCACAGCGGACACAGTTCGAAGGCTCAGACACACCAGGCCACAAGAGGAGCTGGTCAGGAGTCACTCATCTACTCAACACGTATGCCTGGGTCTCCAGATTCACACTGGGCATGGGCTCAGCACTGCAGGACTGGACTCTCTCTATCTCTCTGCCCTCCAGTGGGTGTGGCTGATGGAGACCCCCGGAGAGAGGTGGAGGAGGTCAGCAGCTACCCCTCTGTCCTCCCCACCACACGCTCTTTCCAGTTGTTTCTCTGGGCATTTTGGTGGAGACTCACTTCTTGAAAACCTGGTAGAAAGCATTAGAAACTGGGCTGAGTCGTGGTGGTGAAGACAGGCTGGCCTCTGAGTCTCCTGTTAGCACTCCAGGGTAGAAACTGTGTGGATAGCTGTGAGCATCCCTGGATGACAGGAGGGTGTTTGTGTGACCCATCCCAGGGCATAGGGAGAGCCATTTCACAGTGTGGGGCATTGTGGACATCTGCCTGGACAGCTCCTAAGTGGTCAGAGATGCTGAAACTCACCCAGCCCTGCATGGGTTCCCATATCTGCCAACCATGCAGCTGGGCTCCATGCTCAAAGCAGTGATTGTTATCTTGTTCTTTGAAGAGCTGGGTACATGTTCAATGGAGCTGGTCTAAGGTTCATGGTCAACATGGCCCCACCAGGTCAGGGGCATCCAGGTGGACCTAGAGGAGGTGCATGCAGGTGGACTTTCTTTCCCAGAAGCCAGGCTACCGGTGCTACATCCCTAACCTATGCTGTCCCAGGAACGGAAGTGTTTCTGCAGGCAGCCTTGGCTAGAGTTGTTTACATTCTCTTCTGGAAGGAATTTCAAATTATGTGAAATACTTGGGAGAGGGAACCACAGATGATCAACCCAGCATGGGATCACGGTCTGTGAAAATCTTTTTAAAAACAATTATTTTTAATTGTGTGAATTGTGCACACCTGTGTGGGTATATGCACATGAGTGCAGGTGCTCCTGGAGGCCAGAAGAGGGCATCAGACGTCCTGGAGCTGGAGCGACAGGCAATTGTGGGTCAATCCAGAGCAGGCTCCCATCTATTATGTCCTAAATAAGGAGGACGGAGTGCCTGCAAACCTGAAGGGTTTTAAGTCCTCTGTTTGGAGGAGCCCTGAGGTTCAAAAGGGCATTTGGGTGGAAGGTATGGAGAGACAGGCATAGTGCAGCAACACTTAGAGTCAGTCTGGCCAAGTGTAATTCTACTGATAACAGGGATGAGCTTCGCCGGGTGGTGGTGGCACACACCTTTAATCCCAGCACTCGGGAGGCAGAGGCAAGCAGATCTCTGTGAGTTCGAGGCCAGCCTGGGCTACAGAGTGAGTTCCAGGAAAGGTGCAAAGCTACACAGAGAAACCCTGTCTCAAAAATTATCAAGGGGGGGAGAGAGAGAGAGAGAGAGAGAGAGAGAGAGAGAGAGAGAGAGAGAGAGAGAGAGGAGCTTCCAGACTACTGGCTCTCAAGCACCTGCAGATGGGGGACCCATTTGTTCCTGGATGTAGTCGATGCTAGCTGAATACCTACTATGCACTGGGCTCTAGGCTCAGCAGCAAGGCCACGAACTTCACCTGCGTTGTGTTCTTTTCCCTACACACCCTGTTGTATATGGAAATGGGGAGGCTCATCAAACTCCCCCAAAGTTACCAGATCCAGCCCTTCTGTGAGGTTCTATGAGCAGTGGCAACAGCCAGGGAGCGGGGGACTCTTGAGTGCATGCGGCTGCCTGCTTTTGGGGAGGGGAGACCCAGAGATGCTGTTGATGCGGCTGCCTTTGAATCCCCCCAGTTCCCGTAAGGACCCCAAAATAGACTCATTGGTTCACTGGCTCCGGCTTGGGTAGAGCCTTTTATTTAGTGTGTTATTAGTGCCCTGTTAAGGGTGAACAAACATTTGTTCACATCTCCGCAGGAAGAGCCAGGCAACACATACAAGTACATATGCCAGGGGAAGGTCTACTCTGTAAATGAGGCATGGCAAGAAATTAGCAACAATAACTAATGAACCAGAGCAATGAAAACAGTGCATGATAAAAGCGTCTGCTTTTCTCCCTGCGCCTTGCTCAAAAGGTCTTCCTCTTGCAAGATGCAGTGGTGGGGTCTTCCTCCGTTGTATCCCACTTTATCAACGGAGTCAGGGTCTCTCCCCAAACTCAGAGTTTGCCAATTCAACTAGTCTAGCCATCTAGGTCCCCTGGGGATCCTCTGTCTCTACCTCCCAAGTGCTGGGGTTATAGGCACCTTTTATGTGGGTGCTTGAGATCTGGTCCTCAGGCTTGTGTGACTGTCCATTGAGCTATCCTCCCAGCTTTCAGCTGAATCTTGAATGAATGGTTGATTCTGCCTTGTCTTATGTGAAGTGGGTGCATCAATCCTTGGGTGGGGGCCAGGGATAGGACAGAGAAAAGGATTTAGGGACCACTCACTACAGTGTGGACTTGCTGGATGGGGGTGGGATAGTTGCTGAAGGCTCTGTGGCTGGAGATCTGGGTGTGATGAGTGGATAGTGGATAGGGTCTGGGAGGAGAGGGGAGGGCCCAGGATTCTTGAGAGCTGAGGCGTGACCTCTGGATACTTTAAGTAAACACTGGCCTAGGGTGAGGTGGGAGGCTGGGGCTGCCTCTGAGGTCGAACAGCTCAGGGCTGTACGCATGTGTCTGTGTGGGTGCTTCTACGTGCATGTGCTTGTGGTGTGTGTCCATGTACACCGTGTGTGTGCTTTTGTGTACACATGTCTGTGGTGTGTCAGTGTGTGCACTTCTGTGGCCTTGATGTGTCTTTATATATGTGTGCTTGATGGCATCTGTCTTTGCATGTGTCTTTCTGTCCGTGTTCCTCTACATGTCTGTTTTTTTTTTTTTTAATTTTTGAGGGTTTTTTTTTTTTTTTTTTTTTTTTGAGACAAGGTTTCTCTGTGTAGTCCTGCCTGTCCTGGAACTTACTCTGTAGACCAGGCTGGCCTCGAACTCACAGAGATCCACCTGCGGAGTGCTGGGATTAAAGGCATGCGCCACCACCGCCCAGCATCTGTTTTATTTTTTCAAGACAGAGTCTCTCCGTATAGGCCAGGCTGCCATCCTCCTGACTCAGCCCTCTGTGTGTCTGGCTATTGTGTGGCTGAGCTATAACAGCTCCTTGATCTATGACAGAGCAGCTTAGGTAACACCACAGTCAGGCCCGGTGGGTGAGAGCTCTCTGTCCATGTATCCAGAGGAGTATAGAAAGGGTACACTATCAACCACATTAACAACTTACTACTAATTGGGGACTCAGATGTACCCTGAAATAGAGAGCCATGGTCAATCTCATTTTGTGCATATAGGGAAGCTCAGAGAGGGTAAGTTATTCGCCTAAGATCACAGAACAAGTGAACTCAAGAAGGATCTCTCCAGTGCAAATGTGTTTTTATTCACACAAAAGATCTTTGCTAATGGACCAAAGACCAACCATTCAACAATCATTTGTTTTTGAGTTTTCAAACATCTTTTGGTTTTGAGAAATGATAAAAAACAAACAAACAAACAAACAAACAAACAAACAACTCAAACCAACCCAGATTCTGGGTTAGGGATGCAGCTCAGTTGTAAAGCATTTCCCTAGTGTCCTCCTGGAATCCACCGCCTGCTCTGAGGAAACAGAAAAGACAAAGTCACTGCTGGAACCATCCATGGTCACACATGACTATGTGAGGTCTGCTGGTGTTCCCTGCCCACCGACAGGAGGTTTGAGGACCACAGGGCTAGGGTGCCCAGGGTGGGGTAGCTCATCCCTGGTGAGTCCTGCAGAAGGAGTTCAGGATGGGTTGTATCAAGGCGCTCCTTCTGGAAGAAGGCAGGGATGGGTCAAGCCTCAGGCCAGAATCAAGTGGTGGCTGAAGTTCCCGGGAGAGTGATTCAGCTTCAGTACTGGAGCGTGGCCTGAGGGGAAGTCACTCCAGTATCTCCTTCTGCACCTGAAGAAAAACATTTGGAGGTGTTCCTAGACTCATTTATCTTCCAAAGCCACAGGCCTCCATATGTTGCTAGGGGGCATCTGAGGGAGGTTGTGTGGTACAGATCACAGGCCCCTGCCTGCGCTTGGTGCACATCCCAAGTGTCATAGGGAGCTCTCCAAGGTTCTTGAGCAGAGAAGGACCTGGTTTTTTCCTCTGGTATTCCAGGAAAGGTTGGCAAGAAGGAAATAAGAAACAAGGCCATGTGTGTGTGTGTGTGTGTGTGTGTGTGTGTGTGTGTGTGTGTGTGTGTGAGAGAGAGAGAGAGAGAGAGAGAGAGAGAGAGAGAGAGAGAGAGAGAGAGAGAGAGAGATGCACAGAAATTCTGACAGGGTTAGCAAGGCTAGAACTGGGGACAGGGAAGTCTGGGAAGGGGCAGGAAGCCACCCTTCCTGTCTTTAAGGCTAGAGAAGCAAGGAGTGGACTGTTTTTCCTGTGGGGGGAGATGGGGCAGATGTTCCTACATGGGGGTGTCTTTACATTTATAACCCTGCCAGCCTGAGAAGGCTTCCTGGAGGCAGTGACGCCACCCTCAGGGAGAGTCGGAGCAGGAAGACAGAAAAAGAGATGAAGGCAAATCCGTCCAATGTTCAAAGCATCCTCCTCCAGGGGGGTCTCCTGCATCCCGAGCGTGGCTTACTGGGTCCCCTGAGAGTCCCCAGGACCCCTCCTGGGTGTGTGTCTTCCATCAAGATGTGGACAAAGTTGATTAGCGTGGGCGACAGCCAGGAGTGGCGTTTCTAATTAACACGCAGGCGGGAGAAGGCTCTCTCTTCTTTCCCGACTCTGTATTCAGCTGATTGAATATCAGGGCCGAGGCTAAACTACCAGTCAAAAATGAAGCCGGAGCTTTCCTCTCGTTAAAGAGACAGCGTCCCATTTCCAGGGCTCTGCTCCTTCGACAGCCCGTACTGATGCCTTGGAAAAGCCCTGAAGCCAGGCTGGACGCGGGCGGGCGACTTTGGGTTCCAGGCAGGGGTCAGAGAGGCTGGGAGTGCAGGAAGGCTGGGATGGAGGGAGATAGAGGGATGGGTCTGGGGGCGTCCCAGATAGGGGAGAGAAGGGAAGAAAGATGGGCTGTGAAGAGAAAAAGGCGAGAGGCGGCTTGCTGTGGCAGGGGGGAGAAGGGTAGGCAAACATGGGTTCATTAATCTGTAGTTCGTCTGTCTTTCCTGTGAGGTGGACGGACTTGATGGATTAATTAAGTCGCAGTCTGTAAAACCAGTTTATTTGCATAGCAAACTCCTGGGCCAGTGTGCGGTGAGGTGAGTGTGCGCAGCGCAGACAATTCGGGGGAAATTACAGCCTCATTAATATGCTAATCTGGTTGCAGGCCTGGAACGGAGTTTTGGGTTGGTGGTGCTCCGGGGTGGTGGGTGTTTGGTTGCCTAGCAACCCTTTTCTCCAGGTAACCCTTCTCTGGCTTGCCCTTGATATCCCCAAAGGAGCCGCTGTGGAAGAGGAGGTAGCTGGGAGCGCGCGGCTGTCACAGAACAGTGGGCAAAATAAAAGGCAGGCGAACACATCCACACGCGAGGCCCCATTGTGCGGGTGTCTTTGCAAACAGGCTGGGGAGCGGGGGCGGCGGCGGCGGGGGGGGGGGGGGAGGCTGCGTGGGTGCAGGGGACAGACGCCAACAGGCAGAAGCAGTGTGGGGTGGGTGTCTGCGGAGACAGACGGGGTGGGAACACCCTCCATCCACACGCGCACACGTGTGTGCACATATGTGCGTTTTGTTTAACAAACAAATCCACATAATGAGACACTCTGTGTAGGTGGTACACTGCCTCCCCCCAGGCACCCAGACCCCCATCCTCACCAGTGTCACCACAGACACACAGGCACGGGATGGTGTGATGTTCAGATTATATAAACGACAGATAAACAGCTCTGAATGTGTGCAGGGCCCGCACAGAGCTGTGCCGACAGGTCCTGGTGAACGGGCATGGTAGGCGTGTGCATTGGTGGATACACAGAAACATACACCTATGATGTGCAACCTCAGCCCAGGGAGACCTTGGGCGTGGTCGATAGCATGGACACAGCATCTCACACCAGCACCAGCTATATCTCCAGGGTGACAAGCAGGACATGTGGAATATATACGTTTAGTCCCAAGATGTAAAAGGCAGAAGCAGGCAGATCTCTGAGAGTTTGAGGCTAGCCCAGGCTAACCAGGGCTACATAGTGACACCCTATCAGAAAACAAAAACAAAAACTCCCCAGGCAGGTGAGTACACAGAGCACAGGCTGCTGGAGCCCCACACCCTCGTCACCTGAACTAAACGTGGTATTGAGAAAATACCCTGATGGGCTTTCTGCATCCCAACACTCTTGACTGCCCAGTCTCATTTTTCTCCACCAATCTGGGCAGCATCAGCTCTTCCAGGCGTTTCTGGTAGGTAGCTTCAAAGCTAGCAGAGCATCCTCAGAGAGCGCTTCAAGGCAATGACGCCTCATCCCACCACAAAAGGCACCTGGCCCAGATGAACTTACAGATGAATTCTGCAAAAGATAAAGAGAGGCAAGGGATTATTACATTGTACCAACTATTCTATAAGAAAAGAGCGAAGCTAGCTGAGCAGTGGTGGTGCACACCTTGAATCCCAACACTCGGGAGGCAGGTGAATCTCTATGATTTCAAGGCCAGCCTGGTCTACAGAGTGAGTTCTGGGACAGCCAGAGCTACATAGTGAAACTATCTTGAAACCACGCCCCCCCTATCCCCAGAAAAAAAAGAAAAGAAAAGAATAGAGAGAAGTCTAGACAAGAGAACATGAGAAGAGACTCATTAGCCATCTGAGAAATGCATATGGAAATGGTAACGATATACTATGGTATATCTATGTATAAAAAAAATAGAGTCAGGACCAACAAGGTCGGGTGCAGGTGTAGACTGTGGGACAGCCAGTCTGAGGAGCTGGAAGCTGGCACTTTGTGACGCTAAACCCAGCTGTGAAGTTCAGAGTGTTCAGGGAGGCTCGCTCAGTTCTGGGGTACCGGCTGAACTATCACAGGCATCCACAGAGAATGGATAGGCTTGTTCCCAGCAGTGAGGCTCTTGTGGGCAAGCAGACAACTGACGGTCCATCATCAGGTGACCAGAAGAAACCAAGACAAGTAGCTGTGCACTCAATCTCAGTGCTGGAGAAACACCCCATTACAGCTTCTCAGAGGACATAGGCTATGACGAAAACATCATAGATGATGAAGAGCCAAGGTAAGATGAGTGAAGTGATGTCTTTCATCTAGTTAAGAAGCAACGCTGTCACTTATTAACTGTTTAGTGGATGAATGCATCTGACTCCCCGGGGCTCTCTGCCCACCATGGAGTATTGCTATGCAACGAACAGGAGCGTGTGGATTAGGCAGCAGCCTGCAGGAGCATCAGGAGCACCCCAGGAACTCAGGGAAAGGAGCTAGACCCAAAAGAGCAACAGGTGTCACTTTATTTTATTGTCATTTTTTTTCATTTGAAAATTTTTATGTGTATGGGTATTTTTCCTGCATATATGTCTGTGCACCATATGTATGCCTGATGTACAGAGAGGCCAGAAGAGGTGGTTGGATCCCCTGGAACCGGAGTTACAGACAGCTGTGAGCTGTTATGTGGGTGCTGAGAACTTCCTCTGGAAGAGCAGCCAGGACTCTTAACCACTGAGCCATCGCTCCAATCCTAAGAGCATCATCTTGTTGACACCTGCAATAAAGTTTATTTAAAACAGTATTTCATTGTAAATAACTAAATAAAATATACTTAAGATTTTAATATGTATGCATGTTTATCATCTCTCTCAATCACCTACCCAATGATCATTTATGCATCTATCTTCTAGCTACATAACTATCAAATATTGACCTCTATACCTATCATCTATATCCATTTATCCATATACCCATCATCTCTCCATCTCTCCATCTAGCTATGTATCCCTATCTATCTATCTATCTATCTATCTATCTATCTATCTATCTATCTATCTATCTATCTATCCATACATCCATCCATACATCCACCTATCCGTCCATCCACCCATCCATCATTCACCTATCATCTACCTACTCATCCATCCATTTATCCATCTATCCATCCATCCATCACCTATTCATCCATCCATCATTATCCTAGATAACTTTCTATTGTGATAAACACCATGGCCCAAAGAACCAGGGGAGGAAAGGACTTATTTCATCTTACAACTCTTAGGTCACACTCCCTCACTGAAGGAAGTCAGGGCAGGAACTTAAGGTGGGAACCTGGAGGCAGGAGCTGAAGCAGAAGTCAGGAATGGAGTAGAACTGGAGGAAGTTGCTTACCAGCTCATTTCCAGGCTCATTCTCAACCACCTTCCTTACAAAGCCCAGATCCATCTGCCTGAGGGTGGCATCCCCATGGTGGGCTGGGCCCTAAGACATCAATCATCAATCAAGAAAATGCCTCACAGACTTACTCACAGACTAATCTGACAGAGGCAATTCCTCAATTGAAGTTCCCTCTTCCCAGGTAACTCTAGTTTGTGTCAAGTTGACAAAAGATAACTAGCACAGCCATTTGTCTGTCTATCTATCTATCTATCTATCTATCTATCTATCTATCTATCTATCATCTATCTATCTATCTATCTATCTATCATCTATCTATCTATCTATCTATCTATCTATCTATCTATCTATCTATCTATCTATCATCTATCTACCTATCTATCTATCTGTCTATCTATCCTCTCTGTCTGGGCATCCTGGATGATCAAACCACAGCAGAAATACTGCAGACTTGCAGAGTGCCAGGAGCCGAAAAGCATGGTGAGTGTTGTAAGTTCTAGGGTCTGCATACCTATTTTCATCTTTTTTTCCACATTATTTATTTGTTTGTTTGTTTGTTTGTTTGTTTATTTATTTATTTATTTATTTATTTATTTATTTATCGTGTGTGTGTGTGTGTGTGTGTGTGTGTGTGTGTGTGTGTGTGTGTGTGTGTGTGTGTAAGCAGACAACAGCCATATGTCTCCTTCCAACACATGGGTTTGGGTACTGAACTCGGGTCATCAGGCTCGGTGGCAAACGCCTTTCCTGGCTGAGCCACTTCGCCGGGCCCTGCGTGGTGACTTGTTACACGGCACTCTTACAGTGGCCGCTGACTGGTACAGGAAGAAAAGCAGATGGGCAATAAGCTAACACAGAGAAGCAGAGCCTTGCTTGGCTGTGTGGATCCATTCCTCGGGAATGGGGGATGAATCTCCCCACCCTTGGGATAGAAAGGCCCCCCGCTTTTGAGATCTCCCGGGATTCCTCACTTCCTGGCAGCACAACTAGGTCCAGTGATGCCTTTGAGTCTCTTTCCTGAGGACCAGATCTCAGTCTGCAGAGGCGAGGCAGGAGCATGTTCACGTTGGCTCTGACGGCAATTCTTCAGTCACCTGTTCCTTCCTCCCTGGGGCCTTTGCCTAGGCTGATCCTCCCCGCCTGGTATGCCCTTCCCATGGCTCTGTTCTACTCACTTATTAAGTTTAAACCCCAGAAAATGCTGATCACTAACTTCCTACCCAACCCACGTCACGTGCACACCATGGGGCTTTCCTACAGGTCACCTCACTTCATCTTCTCAAGAGCCTTTTAGGTAATCTTGCTGTCCCATTTTACAGAGCTGAGGCTCAGAGAGGGTAATTGACTTGCCCTTAGCCACACAGCAGCCGAGTGATGTCAACAACCTGGTTCAGGTCAGGGCCGTTTCTCTGGGGCGAATGTCAGATCTGCCACTGCCCCGAGATGTCACCTGGAATCAGGGAGGCTGTGCTTTAACAGGAGCTGTAATACAATTGGACCCCGAAGCTCTCACCTTGAGGAAGGCCCCCGTCTAGTAAGAAGTTATAAATATTTCATTTTCCTCTTTTCTACAATCCTGTCAGACCTGAGATGGAGTTATCGATGGTGGCCAGCTGATGGACAGATTGGCATGGCTCTGTATTGATGAGTTTGGAGATTGCTGGCTGCTGCTTCTTTTTTTTTTCCTTCTCATTCTCAAGAACAGAAGAAATCATGACAGCGATTTTTCCTTGTGCTGGGGGGTGGGCAGGGCAGCCACAGGGGAATAGAAAGCAAGACCGAGGTCAGGGTAGACCACCAGACAATTCCATCAGTTGGACCTTGAACATTGACCCTGAAGCCCAGCCCCCTCCCACAGTCTCTTCTGTCCTCAGCGGAAGCCCTGGGACTCTCCTGACCATGCCCCACCAGCCTTCCTGCCTCTGGGCTCAGTCTGCACTCCACACCCAGCGGCCAGGGGAGGCTCTACAAAGTGTGAACGGCCTGGGTCACCTCTGGGCTCCAGACCAGCCAGCCCATTGTAGCTGAAGCCTGATGGGTACCTGCCCTGTAACTCCGGGACCCTCTGTCTCCTCCTCAGTCTACACGGACCCACCTCATTCTTCTTTCTCATAGTCTGCCAACGTGGTCCCGCCTCTGGGTGTTTGCACCTGATGTTTCCTGGGTTAAAATGCCCTTCCTGTTAGCCTGAGGGATGGGCTCAGGCAGTAAAGGTGCTGGCCACCGATTCTGAGGACCTGAATTCGGTCCCTGGAACCCTGTTGTGGAAGGAGAGAAGCAACTCTTGCAAGTTGTCATCTGATCTCTCTCTCTCTCTCTCTCTCTCTCTCTCTCTCTCTCTCTCTCTCTCTTTCTCTCTCTCTCTCTCTCTCTCTCACACACACACACACTGTCTTAAAATATTTTAATAAATAAATAAATAAATAAATAAATAAAATGCTCTCCCTGACTCACATGCCCCTCCCCCTTCCCCGGACATCTGTACAAATGGCCCCGGCACCAATGCTTCCCCTGTGTTTGCTGGAAGCTCAAGATGCCAAGGGCTTTGGGTGGATAGTTTGTACATAGTTATGAGCCTACTGTTCTCTCTCTCTCTCTCTCTCTCTCTCTCTCTCTCTCTCTCTCTCTCTCTCTCTCTCTTCCTGTGTGTGTGTTTATGGGTGTCTATGTGTTCCTGTATGTGTGGGCCCATGCAGGGAGAATAAAATTGTGATAATCAGAACCGCCACGCAGAGCAAAAGACTTTGTATATGGTTCCGAGGAGCTTGAGATGGGATTTCCTGGATTACCTGGGTGGTCACAGTGACATCCCAAGGATCCCTGTAAGCGGGTGGTAGGAATGTCAGAGTCAGAGACCGTGTGAGGAGGGGAGCAGAGTCACTGGGAGACAGAGAAGTGACCCTGCAGCTGCCTCTGATGAGGGAGGAAGGGGCCACACACCGAGGGATGCAGGCAGCTTCGAGGAGCTAGAAAAGCAGGGGAGAAAGCAGTTACTGGAGCCCTCGGGAGAGATGTCATCGTGGTGACACAGTGGCTACAGGACCTATGCCAGACTCTGACCTCCACAGCTGGAAGGTGGATATGCATGTGACTTTAAGCCCCAGACTTGCAGTCATCTGTCCCCAGGCAGCAGGAGGAGCGTCTCACCATGGAAGTGCCGTGGTGGTCCTGGCTGGATCTTACCACCCTCCCCAACTTTGTATTCCGATGCCTCCACCCAACGGTCTCAGATGGAGCCCCCTCTTCTGTGTTTATATGGATGCGTATGTGTGTTCTCTGTTCTCCAAATTGTACGAGATCACTACAGTGCCAGGACTGGGGCTGGCTTCCCAAGAGACTTTTCTGGGATTCACAACGAACCCAGATGTGCCCGAGGTCTAAAAAGCAGCCTGGATGCCCAGCCCGCCAGCCAGCGGGTTTCCATCCACACCTCCATCCTCCCTCTAATCCCCTCCCCACTAAGCCATTTGGAACCCACTCCCCTGCCCACGTCCCCATTGATCCTCAACCTGTTTCTCCCTCCGAAGGGCTTTGTGACAGGGTCCCAATAAATTCATCAATCCTATTGTCACCATCTGTGTCTTGGTTCATTGAGGCCAGCAGCAGGGTCCCAGGCCTGTGAAGCCATAATCCCCGTCCCTG
The DNA here is from genome assembly GCF_949786415.1 of Peromyscus eremicus. Lineage (NCBI taxonomy): Eukaryota > Metazoa > Chordata > Mammalia > Rodentia > Cricetidae > Peromyscus > Peromyscus eremicus. Next base: position 10,545,217 of record NC_081438.1, on the reverse strand, counting down.
TTCCTCTGGGGAAAGCCTTTGGAAGCTCCCTTTCTCACCCCGGAATGTGTCTGAACTTCCATCGCAAGGTTGGATCATCTTTGTTTTCCCAGGGTGGGGACATCAGGCAGTGTTTCTCTGGGGACAGCCAGACAAACCCTAGTAGGGCAGGCAGGACGTACCCAGTAGGGTAGGACACAGCCGGTATTGCCACCTCATCGTTAGACAGGCAAAGCACATGGTTTAGTTCAGTGCTGCTTATCTGGCTGGCAACATGCTTTAGGTGATTCTGAATTTAAGCATCTGTGTGTGTGTGTGTGTGTGTGTGTGTGTGTGTGTGTGTGTGTGTATACGTTCATTCGTGTGTGGGTGTATGTATGTGTACATACAGTGCAGAGGCCAGAGGTCTACCTGTTTTCTGAGATATAATTTCTCACTGGGACATGGGGCTCACCAATGAGAGTAGGCTGGCCAACCCGGAACCTCAGAGGTAGTCCCGCCTCCATTTTCCCAGTGCTGGGATTACAGGTATATACTATCACACCCTGTTTCCCCCTTCTTTCTGCCCTGCCCCAGGCAGGTTGATCTTCACTACGACACCAGGAGGCAGGTGCATAATGGAATCCTCCAAGTTTCAGAGGAGAAATCGAGGCTCAGAGAGCAGAGGGTGTCACTTGCCAAGGTCCTCCAGCTGGGAAGTGGCTGGCTCAGGACTCCATGGCTGGCTTTCTGCTCTGGATCCCAGACGCAGGCTGCAGCCCGCCCGGGAGTCTTCCTGGCTTCCCCTGGCTGCTAGAGGTTTGCTACAACCCATAAAGAGATGTCTTTGATCTCACATTGTCACCCATCCTCCGTTTTCATGTGACAATCTCTCCATATGGAGCTGGTTCTCTCTTTCACCTTCACGTGGGTTCCAGGGATCAAACTCAGGTTTCCAGGCCTACACAGCAAGCACCTTTACCCATAGCGCCATCTTGCTGGCCCCAATTTAGTTTTGAGATAGGGTTTTGCCATGGAGCACAGGCTGGCCTCGAACCCAGGATCTTCCTGCTTCAGCCTCCTGAACTGCAGGATGACAGGCCTGTACAGCCACACCCAACTCTATTCGGACTCCTGACCTGCCCTGAGGCAGAGTCTGCGGCATTCCAGCACCCCACCCAGCTGCCGGCCCAGCAGTAAGAGTTATTAGGCCCCATTATGAATTGGATTTTAATCTCTTATTAATAGTCCTGCCATTATAGTGTCATAGAAGCAATTAGGACCCCTCCCCTCCTTCTCCCAGCTTGAGACTTTCTGATCTCTCCAGCCGAGATGGGGGGCTGCAGGCAGGGGTGGGGACAGGAACTCACCAGTTAGAGTCCAGCATGTCCCTACCCACCCATCCATCCCCCGGGGAGAACTCAGGGGTCTTTTCTAATCGGGTCTCTGAGAGATGCCAAGGGGTCTTGGGGAAGATGGGACCAGCATCGCAAAGCCCCGCTGATAGATGTTGACAGGTAGCTCTCCTCCCCATGGGGCACCAATGTCCCCAGACTACACCACTGTCATCTCATACCTTCCAGCTCAACTCACTTTCTCCTCTTCAATGTCCTCGGTATGGCAGCCAGGGACTGCTCCCACCCACAGAAACCAAAGGCTAGTAGAAGGGGAAACTGAGGCAGAGAGTCAATTCCATGCCTTCAAACAGGGTCGTCCACACTTGAGAAAGTCACAGACAGAGGCCCCCAAATCTCACTGTCCTAGCTCCTCGCTAGGGCTCCCAAGAAAAGATAGTGGGGCTGGAGCCAAATAACCACAGTGACCAGGGGACCTTAGATGGGGAGGATGGACACTGGGGGACAAGCAAGCCCTTGGTCATGACCTTGGCAGGGGCATTCCCAGCTCTCTCTCATGCTTCCCTTTCTCTAGGCCTCAGTTTCCCCATATGAAAATAAGCTGTCTTAAGCACTTTTAGGGGGAGGGGAAGGAGGAGGGTGCTCCTGTCCTCCTGCACCCCAGTTTTCCTTGGAGACTAAGGCAGAACCGTGTTTTTGTCTCCTAGAGAGTGTTAAGGCCCAGATGCCGGTAGAAGACTATCTGGAGCCAGAAGGAAGGCCCCCCTCTACTTGACCCAAATCACAGCCCTCCCTAGATGGGGCAGGGCAGGGGTAAAGGGGGTTAATAACCCCCTCCCCGGACTCCACCTGCAGGGGGCTCTCCTGACAGACAGAATGGGCAGGAGGCTCCATCTGGTCTCTGGGCCTTGCCTTCAGGACTTGAAGTGACTGACAGGTCACAGTTGGCCTGGCTGGGATCTGCACTGAAGGAGGCATTAGCTGTGGGGTGAGATCTGGGGATGGCGAGGGAGCGGGCTGGGGTTACTCTCAGGGAAAAAAAAAAATGTTTCTACAAGAGCCGGGAAGTGGATGTTTAGTGTCAAATCGAATGTATTATCAAGGATGCTCATTCATTCATTCATTCATTCATTCATCAAAGACCAGCTGAGGACCTGCTATGTGCTGGGTAGTCTGTGAGGTGCTGGGGACCTAGGGGACAAGAGGCGTAAACATCCCACATTCTGGAGGCTTCATCCTCTCTCCTGCACCCCCTCCCCCCCGTTGGTCATGAGTCCCTCACTGCTGTCTATAAGATTTCACCATTTCCTTCCAGGCTGCTTGCTATGGGTCTAACAAGCAAAACACACTGGCTTGATTCTGGGGTTCGTGTACATTAGTGTGTACCCTGGGTTAAGTCCGTCCATCCCAGTCTGTCTCCTGGACCCCATCTCCTCTGTCCACCTCACCCCAAAGCCGAAGACGGGCCCATCGGCCAAACAGGATTCCAAGGGACTCCTTTAGAGCCCTGTCCCTGTGGAGTCGCCCTCCGCTGCTTCTGTATCTTCACTCCTACAGGCCTCTGGGGGTTACAGGACCTCTGTCCCCCAGCTGGCCGGTGGCTCTAACAACCGCAGAGGGTGGGCGCTTGCGGCCTACCTGGGCTTCTCCAGGCCTACCTCTGCCGATGTGGTGTCCAGGGAGGTAGAGAAGGGGGCCTAACAACCTCAGGCCGGGAGGCAGCTCTCAGTTCCGTAATTGCAGAGGGAGAGTCGGCGATAAAACGATAATGGCGCGTTTTGACCCGGGGACCGACTCTTGGAGCTGCGGGTAACTCGGAGCTGTGCGGTGGAGGGCGAGGGGCGCCGGCCCGGACTGCAGCTGAGATGGAGCGTTCACAAACAAGACGTAAATTGGATGCAAACATCTAATTAACCTTCTCCCTCAGTTCCCTCCCAGAGGCGGCCTTCCCTGGGCTCCAAGTGCGGTCTTCCCTCAGGGATGGATTTAGGGGAAGAGAGGAGGGGCAGGCAGGGGGGAGGCGGAGGGGAGGCAACCAAAGCCTTTGCCTTTCTTTTCCATTCTCTCTCTCTCTCTCTCTCTCTCTCTCTCTCTCTCTCTCTCTCTCTCTCTCTCTCCCTCCTCCCTCCTTTCTTTCCTTCTCCCTTTCTACTAGCTGTTTTGGGGATGAATGAACAAACTCCCTGATATCCTCGCACCCTGCCCCCATTCTCCAGGTCTTGGCTTGAGACTGCACAGTTAGAGCAGATGGAAAGTTGTGGAGTTAGTATATTTCCTATCCTTTATGTGGTGATTTCCTCAGTTCCTCCTCAAAGCCTCTTTCTTATGGAAACTCCTGGGGCCTTTGAGTTACCTGGACCCCAGCACTGGGACCTATGCTGGAACTCCTCTGCCTGTACTGTTCTCCCGCCCCCCCCCCCCCCCAGATCCTGAAGTTGACTCTCTGTACTTTATTTATGCAACAGATATTTCGTGAGGGCCTACTGTGGACCAGCCACTGCTCTAGCAATGAGGGTATAGTAATGAACAAACAGATGCCACCCAATCCCGCTAAAACAAACAACTGCACTATCCAAAACTGTTCTCTCTGCTGGACCTTGGACAGGGAGACCGGCAGACGGAAGGTGTCGAGGGTGTGGATGCTGGCTGGGACCCGGAACTCTCTTCACAACTGCCCCGTGCCTCTGGAATAGGTTTGTTTCTTCCTCTTCTTCTTCTTCTTCTTCTTCTTCTTCTTCTTCTTCTTCTTCTTCTCCTCCTCCTCCTCCTCCTCCTCCTCCTCCTCCTCCTCCTCTTCCTCCTCCTCCTCCTCCCTCTTCTTCTTCTTCTTCTTCTTCTTCTTCTTCTTCTTCTTCTTCTTCTTCAATTTTCAAACACTAACATGCAAAGAACTTGAAAAAACAATCCCAAGCTCCCTTTGAACCATAAACGCCTACACTTTTCGCTTCTCTCCACACATGCGCATGCAGTCTCCTGTGATTTTTCTGAAACCTTTTTTTTTTTTTTTTTTTTTTTTTTTTTGTGAGTTGCAGACAGCATCTCCCTACTGGCTTCATTCACCCCAGAGGGTCTCACTGTTTCCTACCACACAACACAAAGATACTTCTTTATAAACCCACAGAACAATGGCCAGAGCTAGGAGAGCCTCTGCATAGCACCAAGCTCACACGCTGCCTTGTCAGGATCTGCAGCAAAGTCCATTCTCGGGGGCTGGGTTTGGACTTTGGAGGTAGAACACTCACTTGCTGAGCCCACGCCCAGTGCCCTGAGCACTTGCATGTGTGCAGGCACAGACCCCCATGTCCTGTCTGGCAGGGTGTTCTCAGGTGCCAGGTCCCTTCAGACTCCTCTGAGCTGGACTGTGTTCTCAGTCTCAGAGTTTCATACCGTTCAAGTCTCCAGACCACCTGCTCAGGAGGATGTCTTTCAGAATGGGTGTATCCGGGACTGGGGCTGTGGCTCAGTGGGTAGCGCGCTCCCTTAGCATGCATGCATGAAGCTCTGGTTTGGTCCCCAAAACCTAGTGTGGGGATGCACACCTGTAATCTCAGCACTTGGGAAGTGGAGGCAGGAGGACCAGAAGTTCAAAGTCATTCTCAGCTGGTAGCGAGTTCAAGGCCAGCCTGGCCTACTCCAGACCCTGTCTCAAAACAAAACAAAAGAGATTGTGTTGGAAGTCACCATAGTCTAGCTCTGGTGACATATCTGCCGCTGTCTTGCACAATGGACGACATGTTCCTCTCTGTGCAGAGTGCCAGGAGGCCTGAGCTCTACATTCTGTTATGGCCAGGATTTAGCTGGTGCCTGCTGGGTTTCCCAATGGGAGCTTTACTGTTTTTTTTTTTCTTCTTCTGTAATTAAGAAGTACCTTTTTGGGGCAATGCTTTGTGGTAATGCAAACATCTAGTGGCCCTCAGACTTGGAGGCACTCATAGCAGTTTGAAGATTCTTGCTAGGGTCAATGGTTATATTTCCTAAAAGCATATTTGCTCATGCCAACCTCCCTTCTGGGTTTATCAGTTGGCTTTTCACTGTAAAGAGGAAAATTACCCATCTACCCATCCATCCATCCATCCATCCATCCATCCATCCATCCATCCATCCAAACATCCAACCATGCATTCATCTATCCATCCATACACCCATCCATTTATCCATCCTTCTATCTATCCACTCATCCATCAGGCCAGCTATCCATCCAAGCATCCATCCATCCATCCACCAATCTATCCATCCATCATCCATCCATTTATTCACCAATCCATCCATTATCCATCCATTCATTAATCCATCTATCCATCCATTCATTAACTCATATGTCACCCATCCATCCATCTATTATCCATCCATCAATCTTTCCATCCATTCATTAACTCATGTCATCCATCCATCCATCCATCCATCCATCCATCCATCCATCCATCCACTTACTCAACAGCAGAGGTTCACTCAATGACAGCAGTGTTAGCCTATGGTCACTCCAATGATCATTTTGACTTATATTTGGCCAAAGAAAGCCCTTTCCTGCTGCCTCTGTGTCCTTTGCACATATCCTCATTGTGTTTTTTTTTTTTTTTTTTTTTTAACATTAACTACCTATAATAGCACAGGAGGTACATTTTAGCCTCTCCTGCCATTGTCCTTGTGGCAGTCAGTCCTGTCATCAGCCACTTCTTGAAGGGTCCCTTTTTCTTGTAGCTTGAAGTGGTGAGTAGAAGTCACAATCTGGGATCATTGGGTGTACCTAGCTGGGGGCCTCCAAGTCTTCAGCTGTGAAATATCACACAACTGTCCCCAGTTCCTGGGTTGTCTGAAGAGTGCAGGAACCAGCATCCGCTCTGCCTTCATAACTCAGCCAGACAGGGTGCTACATGTTTGTCACGAACATAACATACACACATACCATGCATGCAAACATAGGCAACATATACACAGTGTTAGACCATGGTCTATGCTTTAGAGCAAAACAAACCGGGGGTACTGCAACGTTGGGAAGTTGGTCTAGAACTCTCCCCAATGACACCCCCCATCACACACACACTGAACATGATGTTGAAACAGAGACCTTAGGGGTTCAAAGGGCGAGCCACGCCAAAGGAAGCAGAAGGAGAGCAGTGCAGAGAGCACAGCGGTCCTCAAAGCCACTCCCCAGGCTCCAGGAAGCCACATCTCCAAGCAGAGGCATGCCACCACAATTGTCCTTATTGTGGTTTTTACAGGGACCTTCAAGGATCACATAGCTTTCCTGAATCCAAGACTCTCTCAATGCCTGGGCCTATCCAGCATGCCCTTGGTCCCTGTAACGTCCTTAGGAGGTGGCGCTTGCTTCTTATCAGCAGCCTACTTGAGAAGAAGGCTGAAGGAGTAAGTTGGCCAGAGCTCTGCTGGCAAGTGGGGGATGGGACCACCGTCTGACTCCAATGACAGCCACACCCAGCAAAGAGCCTGTGTGCACAAGCTTTCCTTCCCATTCCCGCTGTAAGGCCAGGCAGGCCTCAGTTTCCCCACCTGCCCATACAGCTTGTGCTGGTTGGACTCAGGTCAGGTGCTCAGGGTGGAGATAGACAGCTAGCTTCCCCGCGGCTGCCCCTCCCCCACGGCCTTTCCAACGGGCTGCCCGTCCCCCCTGCCTCTTTTCACCCCATCTTCCCCAGGGGCAGTCAGCCAGGAAAAAGAGTCCCTCGGCAGCGATGATGAAGATGGATGTGTGATTGATTCTGCACCCCCCTCCCCCTGCCCTTATGGTAGAAAATTAAAAGACCATTTGTTAAGGGGCGCAAGTCCTCAGGTGCGTCCCCCGGCTGGACAATCTGTCTCTGTGAAAAGGATGCTATTATGAGGGAGGTTGGGTGCAGGCGGAGGGCGGGCCGCAGGGGTGGCTGGGGAGGGGGAGGCCCAGACAATGCGGGGCGGGGGGGGGTACACAGAATAAATACACGGAGGGAGGGAGGGAGCATGCCAGCCGCGGGGCTCCTGGCAGGAGAGGCTGGGCGGGCGCTCTCAGAGCTGGCGGAGCTCATGTGCTGAACCTCCGCAACCAATTCCTTTTTCATGACCCTTGTCCGGGACCAGAAGGGTGTCACCCCGGAGCTCTGCTGCCTCCCATTAAGGACTCTCTTTAAGGAGCCAGCATCTCTTATAGACTTCTGTGCAGATAGGGTTGGGAGGAGGGGTCTGTGCCTGAGTCCCCTTCGCCCTCTTGGGGGTCTTTAAGTGATTAGAAGAAAGAGGCCAGGGCCCCAGCGCCACTCACTCTGGAGGAGGGCATTTGTCATTGAGCTGTTATTATTATTATTTTTTTAAAGGGTTGCATTGGGCTCTTCCCGCTGTCTGCTGTCGCCTTTGTGTGTCTGGCTTTTCTAAGCAAGGTGTCCGACCCTGAGCCACACACTCTCCATCCTCCTTGCTCCTACTCCCCAAACCAACACCATGCCTGCTGGCCTTGCCTCTGGCCCTCCTTCCCAACCTAGAACCCAGCGCAGGATAAGAAGGGGCTAGCCAGGGCTCAGCACCTTTCCTGTTATGCGTTATGTGCTTTTCACCTTCTCCAGTTGTGGTTCAGGAGGGCGGCTGGGTGGCTGGTTCCTGGTGCCTGGCTGGGAGAGCCCAGAGAGCGCTCTCCTTGACCTCTTCTGGGAGTCATGAAACACCAGCCTCATGGGACTGATGGAGAAACTGAGGCTCAGTTGTGTTGAAGAGTTGAAGAGATCATTTGATTTGGAGCTAGTTTTCAGGGTGGTGAAGGGAAGCAAGACTATATGTAGAAGGAGTGTCCACTCAGTCATGGGATTCTTTCTATTCTATGGCAGTCAGCCTGGGTGGTAGGGATTGATGTCTCCATTTTCCTAGCCTAGAGGATGAAACAAAGATATCTATCTATATCTATGTAACTCACTATCTCTATCTATCTATCTATCTATCTATCTATCTATCTGTCTGTCTGTCTGTCTGTCTGTCTGTCTGTCTGTCTGTCTATCTCCACCTATCTACCATCTATCTATCTATCTATCTATCTATCTATCTATCTATCTATCTATCTATCTATATCTGTCTGTCTGCCTGTCTGTCTGTCTATTCACCTGTCTATCATCTATCTATTCACCTATCATCTATCTATATCTATCTATCTACCTATCTACTATCTATCTATCCATCTATCTATCTATAGTTTTTTTTTTTGTTTTTGTTATTTGTTTTCAAGACAGGGTCTCTCTGTGTAGCCCTGGCTGTCCTGGAATGCTTTCTGTAGACCAGGCTAGCCTTGAACTCAGAGATTAGCCTGCCTCTGCCTCCCAAGCACAGAGACTAAAGGTATGCACCACCACCTCCCAGCTTAAAGAGATATTTTTGAATAGATCAACTGGCTGGGTGTGGTGGTGTATAACTAGAACCCCAGCCCTTGAAAGTTGGAGGCAGGAGGATAAGGAGTTCAAGGCTAGCCTTAGGTACATAGTGAGTTTGAGGTCAATCTGGACTACATGAGAACCAACGTCAAAAACCAACTACATTGAACAAACAAAACGTAAAAAAAGAATTTAAACATTTCCTCTCTCCCTGGCGGAAGAGGCAGGCCTTCCATGGCCTCAGAGCTGTCCTTGGTTGGCCCTTCTGACCTGCCCTCCCTCCTGTTCTGGCCCCAGTCATGAACTCCTGCTGATCCTGCCTTTTTGCTGCAGTCTACCCTTTGCTTGTTTGTCTTCCCCTTCCATGTCCATCACACATACTTGACCTATGTGGGCAGGCTTTAACCTCCCCTCCCTCCCCATCGCAAGCTTCAAGGAGAGGGGACCCCGTGTGTATATTTCAAAACTCCCTCCGAGTCTGTGAAGTCCTGGAGGGTTAAGGAGTCTTGGCCCAGCCCCTTCTGACACCCCTGCGGCTGGATCAGGTGGTGTCTTAGGATGGAATTGCCATGTAGTCTGTCCACGCGCTGTGCCCCTCTTCTTTTGCGCTGGCCACACGTTTGAGCGACAGGCATCTTGGTCATCTGCCTGGTTCCCCCTCGTGTGCCTGCTCTCGGCACTTCATGGGGCCAGTATCCAGGACAGCTTTGCCGACAGAAAGATGAGCAAAGAGAACCGACCTCAGAGCGGAATCTACCGGGGATGGGCAGGGGTGTCACCAGCTTCCTCTGTCCTCTCAGGGGTGGAGGCAGGGGGCTTTCTGATGAGAAGTCCTCTTACAAATACAGCTTGGCCTTCAAAGTCATCCCCAGGTCCCCCTCTGGACCCTGTGTCTCCCCTTGCACTGTCCCTTCCCACCCCCACCTCCATCCTTTGGACAGCTGCCCCTCCCCCAGCACCCTGTAAACAAACCGTCCGCGAAGAAGTCACAATAGAAGTCTTGGAGGCACATGTCGCCTGAAAAGGCACATTCAATACAGCCATACCGCTTCATGTTTGGAAGGGAAGGAGAAAAAAAAAAATCTCAGCAGCAAGATTGGAAACATTAAAATGGTTGACAAGGAGTCAGTCCCCAAGGGTTCGAATCCTGTTCGAATCCGGTCACCTACCACCTTCGTGCTGGGTGACCGTAGGGGAATTCCTTAGGTGCTCGGTGTCACAGATTTCTCCTCCTGACCCAGAGGGGGCTACTCTACAGGGCTGCTGTTGCAGGATGCTGCAGGGGTCATGTGTGGTATGTCATGTGCAGCTGACAATGGTTACAAGGCCGTCGTTACATGAAGTACTCTGTAGAAAGCCCTTGCGACAGCACCTGGCACACATACTCACTCAGTAAACCCCCCGGCTGTGACTTTTGTCATCGTGTTATAATTAAGGTCCCACATCGGAACTCACCGGGGTCAACTCCTGTCTCTGTGACTCATCTTCCTCAAACTGGCATTGGAGTACACTGGGGGTGGGGTGGGGTGGGTGGGGTGGGGTGGTGGTGGGTGGGCAGACTCTAGTTACCTTTGGTAGAGAGAGTCTGGTTTCTCTACAGGATAAGGGGTGTACAGGGGTTTCCTCGTGGTCCCTCTTGGAGGACTGAGCTGGTTCCCCTTTTAACCCTGATCTCTCTCTGTCCTCCTGGGAATCTGTGGGAATGGATAGGGATGCCAGGGCCTGTGGAGGAAGCCAGCTGTCCTCAGAGAAAGGGAGAGAGAATGCAGGGAGTCAGGAGCTTAGAGCAGAGAGCTGATAACGTTAATATGCGGACGCCGGACCACCTTTGGGGTTTTGGTCCTTTCTGATTTTTAAATACTAAAATGTCCACTGTATTATGAAATTACAATGGGAGGTGGGTACTTGAAATATATTTTCAATCTTGGGGAGATGGAGGATGGACAATTTTATAATGAACCCTTATTTTAGGGGGAGGCCCAGGGGATAGGAGAATTCACAAGCCCAAGTGAATTGAAGCTGTGTTTCATTCATCCAGGGTGGTCTGTATGTCCACAGCACAGGCAGAACAGTGTCCCAAAGACCCAGGGAACAGGACACGTGAGGCTCACCTTTCCGCATCCCCAACTCTGTTTTTCTCACATGTTCCTGGGCATGCACGTGTGTGAAGGTCAGAAGTGGTTGGCTCTTGGGTGCCTCGCACATTCTCTCTTAGACAGGGTCCCCCATTGGTCTGGATCTTCACCAAGTAAGCCAGCTAGCTAGTAAGCCCCCCCATCTTGTCGTCACTGGGATTACGAGCATGCAGCAAAACGCCTGGCTTTTTCTGTGGCTTCTGGAGATTTGAGTTTAGGTCATCATACTGGTGAGGCAAGTGTCTTTCCTGACTGAACGGCTTCCTTTAGTTTTCTGAGATACCCAGGCTGGTCTCCAACTTAACATGTAGCCAAGGCTGGCCTCCAACATGTGATCCTCTTGTCTTCCTCTGTCTCCTAAGTGCTGGCATTAGAGGAATGTGCCACGTGCCCAGACATGCCTCTGCGTGTCTCTTGAACTAGAAATCGTGTCTTTGAAACCTAAGGAAGCTTCGCCCTTGCAAGCCTTCTTGTTAGCCTGCCCTCCCTCGCCAAACACACCCAGTGAAGATCCACCCCAGGCCCTTTGAACATGCTATTTCTCCACCTGGTGTGCCCTCCCTCCTCCCTGGTCACATGACTTCTCGTGGCTTCCGCTGACCTCTCTATGGAAAACAGAGCCCTGACCCTCTTCCCTATTGGTTTTGGTTATATCATCAGGCCTATCTCTCCCAGTTCTGAAGTTGGCCTGGGATTGTGTCTCAGTTGTTAGAATTGTGGCGGTGTTGTATCAGATGAGTTGCGGTGGCAGGTGCCTGTCATCGAAGAACAGGCACGTGGAGGAGGAGGACGCAGGAGCATCAGAAGTTCATGGTCACCCTCATCGACGCAGTGAGTTAGAGGCCAGCCGGGGCTGTAACCTGATAGATTCTCCCACTCAAGCGCTGAGACAGGTTTGTCTTGTTGAAGTTCTTTTTTTTTTGCCTTTGCTCACCCCAGGTCCACAGCCTCAGCTTGAATAGACAGATCTCAGGTGCCCAAGACGTGCTTGCCAGGAGACCCCAGGAAGAATGTCCTGAGGCGGACTCCCCAGGGCCCTTCTAGAATGTAGGCAGAAAGGTCGTGTTCTGGAGGCTGCCAGCCCACTGCTCATCCCCATTCCACCCTGTCCCAGGAGCTGTTGCCTGCAGGCTGGGAGGATGGCGAAGCCATGTCACACCACCTCTGTCCACCAGGACAGTTTTCTAGACAGTTAATCTCTTCTGTGGTACCAGCCTCTTTGGGATAGCTGCCAGCTATTGGGCCTGGCTCCAGTCACCCAGCTCCAGCTGAGGTCCCTTATGTGAGGGTGGAGCCGTGTCCTGTCCTTTCCAAGGGTCCGTGTCTCCTCACTGTCCCTGCTTGAGCTGGAAGAAGTCCTGGCCTCCCCTACTTCTCAAGATACCCGGTGATGGTTCCACTGTCCTCTGTGGAACCTCCCTGGGATGTGAGGGGCCAGAGGCAGCTGCGTGTGGGGCAGGAAGCAGCAGAGGATTCCTGGGGGAGCCTGAGCCCGGAAGTGGAGGCTTGCTGGCCCCTGCACCACAGCTACCTGTTTGGGTCTTTCCCTATCGCGTCAGGTGACAGTTCCTCCCTGGGACTCTGTCTTGGCACTGTCCATATTTCTGTGTTGTGGAGCTGTGCAGTGGCACTGGAAGATGGTGATCAGGCTCCTGGCTTCTAACCAGGATGCTACCTAAATATCTCCACACATCGCCAATGTCCCCTGCAGGCCCAACTGTCCCAGCAGAGGACCACCCAGTATCTGGGTTCTGTGTCCCAGCCACACCGAAGAACTGGCTGGAACAGATGGACAGCTGAACTCTCCCCTGGGTGGCCGTGGTGGGGCCCCGGGGGTGGGGTGAGGAGGGAGGATTGGCAATGGGGAATTTTGAGTTCCCCAGGGGAGCCTGAGGCAGCGCAGGGTGGGGGGAGGGGCAAAGCATCCACTTCCTGCTGACTTCCTGGTTCAAAGGAAACTGAAGCAGATACTGGCGGTTCACACCTGCTGTCAAAGGCTGAGGCAGGGGGATCGGAGCAGGAGTTTGACACCAGCCTGGGCTACATAGCAAGACTTTGCAAAAAGCAAAGAAGAAAGCCCTGAGTTTGATCCCTAGCAAGGCAGAGACTGGCTTGGTGACGTCATCTCAGCGCTCAGGGAGTGGAGGCAGGAGGACTGGAAGATCAAGGTCATTCTTCACTACATAGAGAGTTGGAGGCTAGCCTGGGCTACATGAGACCCTGTCTCCAAAACAAACAAACAAACGAACAAACAATAGAAAGAAGGAGTGGGGGAGGGAAAGAAGAAGAGCTTGAGACTTAACCAGGCCAAGGCTATGTTCACGGCAAATATGGGAACAGCTCAAAGACCCAGCCCATGCCGAAGTGCCTGTGGCAGCCCCAGGAAGTTAAAGAGAAACCCCTCCCCGCCCATCAACCCTCAAACAGATCCAAGCTGAGAGCAAGGCCTGCTCTGTCTGCTGCCGCAGGGACAGCGAACCTTCTCCATGCAAATGACAGGCTGGGCTGAGCCTCCCGCCCCAGCTCTGCCTCCAACTCCCGACCCACTTTCTGCCCAGGAAGAGCATCTGTGTCCCTTTCTCCCTCCTGGGACCCATGCGGAGTGCCAACGGTCTGGAGGCATCGCCAGCGCACATCTGTGATACTAATGGCTTCGGGATATCGCGGTTCCCCCACCTCCCGAGGTCCCGTCACCAGTCAGCTAGGATGCTTTTCAGCTCCTTCCTCTCAGTGGGTGTCGGTTGGGTTCCTCAGCAGAGCTGGGAGAGCCCCTCCCCCCCCCCCCAGCTTAAGTGAGAAAGCTAGAATCTCTATTTTTACACACTGGACTATTAATTAATTAATTAATTATTTTTTGATCTTGCAATACAGCCCAGAGTGGTTTCAAACTCATGGTGATTCTCTTGCCTTGGCCACCTAAGCGCTGGAATGACACCATCTGCCGTGGCACCTGGATGTTCCCAGCTTATTTTAGGCTGAAGTCAGCAAACTTATAGCCCTGATGGCCAATCACCTGTCTTTGTAAATAAAGTTTTATTGGCACGCACCACCAGCCCCCTTTGCACATGCACGTGCTGGCTGCTCTGAAAACACTGTGGCAGAACGGAGACGTTCTGTGTGGGTTGCCAGGCCCTGACACAATTCCCCACAGCAAACCTTGGTGAGGTGACTGTGCAGGGGAGGGGGCTCAGTGGGCAAGCACTTGCTGTGCGAGCGTGGGGACCCGAGTTCCATCCCTGGCACCCACGTGAAGAAATGGAGCAAGGTGGAGTGCACTTGGAACCCAGCACTGGGAGGCAGAGGCAGGAGGATCCCTGGGCATCGCTAGCCAGTTAACTTAGCTTAAGGAGTGAGTCCCAGTCTAGTGAGAGACCCTGTCTCAAAAACCAAGATGGCTGGAGGGATGTTTCATGGTTACGAGAACCTGCTGCTCCTCCAGAGGATCCTGATTTGGTTGCCAGAACTCATGTAGGGTGGTTCATAACAGCTCCAGGGGATCTGATACCTTCTTCTTCTGGCCTTTGGGACACCTGTACTCGTGAATACACACACACACACACACACACACACACACACACACACACACAAGCATGTGGTGGTACACACTTAATCTCAGAGCTCTAGAAGCAGAGGTAGATAGATCTCTATGAGTTGCAGGCCAGCCTGGTCTACATAGTGACTTCCAGGCCAGCCAGGGCTACTACAGTGTCTCCAAATAAACAAACCAGATGTACAGTATCTGAGGATCCATACCAGAGGTCTATCTCTGGCTCCAACACCACACACACACACACACACACACACACACTCACACTCTCACACACACACACTGCTTTACGGCCCTTGGTGATGGCGACTTGGGGCTCCCGGTCTTCAGCAACTCTCTGGGAATTCAGGTCACCATCTAAGTCTTTGTCTGCTCCTTTGGGCCTCAGAGTTTTTGTTCCCCTTGGTTCTTATCTCCAAACTGAATTCCAAGTCCCAGATTTCTGCCTGTTGCCATTGGCCCAAGCTGCCACCTTCTCCCCTTGTCCTAAGACATTCGCTTCCCACCCTGAGCTCCCACGCTCCCCCCGCACCCTGCCAAAGGGGTCGTGGTGAGCCATCAGTCAGCTTATATGTCACTTCGGAACTCTTCCACACTCTACACCCTCCCTCACAGCTACCCAGGCCCGGTCTCATCCACCGACATGTCCTGCTCTGATTTCTCAGACGGTGCTGTGGCTCCCAGGAGCCAGCTGCCCCGGTCCTGTGATTCTTGCTCGAACGAGCTGTTTCCACCGCAGGGCCTTTGCATTGCCCTCCCTTGACCTTGCCCACCCTTCCCCCATTCACATGACTTTTAACGCTTCTTTGTCCTGCTCAAATGTCACCGGCTCATTCTAGAGAACCCACTCCCCCCCACTTAGTCCCCATACTTACGTTTATTTCCAGTGTCCTCTGAATAGATTAGAAAGTCCACAAAGGAAGATGGCTGTGTCCATCTAGAAAGAACACCCACACACTCCCCAGGATGGAGGACAGGGCTTGGGTTTGTATGGGTTTCAGAATCCTTGTAGGAGTGAATGGACACATGAACACATGAATGGATGAGTATTTTGCAGTGGTTACCAGGAAGGTTAAATACTGCATATAAAGTGTTTAGTATTCTCCCTGGCACAAGGTAGGTGGTCGCTGGACAGTGACTCATGTCACTAACTACGCAGGAGGAACAGAGCTGGTCCAGCTTGGGTCCGGGACTCCTAGCCTTGGCTCTATTCTCCTTGCTCCCTAGCAGGAGAAGGGAGGCTTCCTCTGATGTTCTGTCATTGGCTCTCTGCTTCTTGGAGTCCAGCCTGACTGGATGTCTTCCATCCCGGCGTCTTTCTGTGCCTCTCCATCTCCCTGTCAGGTGTTGTACTCATTCTGGGTCCTAATTGAGACAGCAGATTCCAGGGACAGGGCTTGCAGCCAACCCTGCCAGCTTTCCCAGCCAGGAATGGGAAGGATCGTGCAGAACTCCAACACTGCAGGTGACATGCAGATCCCTGTCCATCAGCAGGAAGTGGCTCTGGACCCTCTCCAGAGGCGCCCCTGCTGGCTAAGGGTATGAGTCCCAGATCCTCCCCGCTCCTGCCAAGAAGCACCTGAGAGCACCCTGCCACCCTGCTGCTGCAGATGTGCACCAAAGGGACAGCTCTCTGCAACATGGAGACCAGGTGGGTCCTAAGCGATGAGGAGTCCCCTGCTCTGGAGTCAGGTGTGGTTGCACAGCTCATTGGCTTCCTCCCTGTCTTGGTTTGTTTGCTTCAGACTATGGGGGCCTGAGCAGAGATGGGCCCTGGCTCCCCATCTTGCTTCCACCCCTGTGTGCACAGCCCCCTTGTGAGCCAGAGGCAGCTCCACACTCCTTCCGTTCACTCACAAAACGCTGGATCAAATCTTGCCTCCCATGGTTGCGAGGAACACATTGGTCAATGTGCTTTCTTGTACACTGTAACAGCATCACGTACACAACAAAGCTCTGGAGGTAGAGCTTTCCAGATGTAAGGAAGGTGGGTGCCAGGGTCTTAGAGAGTGTGTAGGGGTGGCCTGTCCTGAAGTTTGGGGGTGTGTGGCTGTGACCATGGACTTCGTGGTGAGATGGCAAAGTAAGTGTACTTGAGAAGAATCGTGAAAGAGGCTGGCCCCTTCCTAAGGACAATTTGCTGTGATGGCGTCCAGTGGTAGTGTGGGTCTGGGTACCAGATCCATTGAATACTGACACCTCCACCTTGTAGCCCCACAACCTAGTTGAGGGAACTAGATCTAACTAGAAGTGGTTAGAATACAGCGACGATGGCGGAGAAGCAGGCGCCCAGGCAATCAGTTACACAGATGGTAGCATGACCCTAGATCCTGAGCCCTACATCTCTGCTGCTGTGCAACCCCAGGCAAGTTCCTTTACCTCTCTGAGGCCCTAAAAATGGGATAGTAGGGCTTTTGTGAAGTCTCAGTCTCCTGCAGTACCGAGAGGGGCTTTGCCCAGAATCCTACAGAAGGTGTGAGCATCAGGAAGCACCTTATACTGTGACCCATGGCAACGGCGACGCCAACCACTGTACTTACTGCCCTGACTGCCGTGTCCACAGTCCTAGTTCTACATCGGAATCCTCCAGCCAGAACCAGAGGGCACCTGGCCCCTCCCCTCCCTCTCTCCATCACCCCCTTCATTCTCTCCCTCTGCTCCCCCTTCCTATCTATCTACCTTCCTTAGTTCTTTTTATATCATCAAGCGCCCATCCATGCTTCTGTCCATCTAGCTGATGGTCCATCCTCCCCTTCCTCCTGTTTTTGCTTCCTTCCTTCCTCCCTCCCTCCCTCCCTCCCTCCCTCCCTCCCTCCCTCCCTCCCTTCCTTCCTTCCTTCCTTCCTTCCTTCCTTCCTTTCTTTCCCATCCACAAACCCAGCAGCAGCCATTCGTAAGACCCACTTCTCCCTCCCCTCTCTCTTCCCCCCTTACCACTCAGCTCTCCGTTCTTCAGTCCTCCATCTGTTCATGGTCCACTCATCCATCCATCACCCCGATTCACATTTACTCCCCGCTCGCGGGAGTTTCTGTCAAGTACATATTAGGGGAGGTGGGGAAGCCAGCGGAGTCAGGTGGTTCTCTTCACACCTGGCAGTTGGGACTCCACTGAGTCTACCTGAGATCAGCTGACAATTGCACCTACCTGGGACCTGCTCCTTAAGGGAGGGGCCAGAGAAATAGGAATGGGTGAGTTCCCTTTGGAGGCAGAGGTATCTGGGATCTAGGGGGGTCTATGTTAGGTGATGATATCATGGTCCACAGGGTGGCCATTGCTGGCCCCCTCACTGACTACCCCTGCCTGTCTAATGAAGCCTTGGGCTGTATTTTCCAGTGCTAACCCACTTTGCCCTGACCTGTTTTCTGAGCCCAGGTCCCTTATGTTGCTAATGGTTTCTGAAACTTCTCAGGTGCTGGGATGTAATTTGCTTTCAGGTTAAGCTAGCTAGAAGAAGTGTGTGCTTCTGGACAGGGAAACCCTGGAATGACCACTTGCTGTTTATTTAATTCTATGATCAAGTGACCCATCCATCCACCACCCATCTATCATCCATCCACTGTTTATCCATCTATCATCCATCTACCCATCATCCATATCCATCATCCATATATCCATCCATCATCCATCCACATGTTCATCCATCTATTCATCATCCACCATTCATCTATCACTCATCTGTCTTTTCATCTACCCACTTATCCATCCATCCATCATCCATCCATCCATCCATCATCCATCCATCCATCCATCCATCCATCCATCCATCCATCCACACATCCATTCTTCATTTATCCCTCTTCCCATCTTTCCTCTCATCCATCCTTCCAACTACCCCATCCCTTTTCCCACCTGTTTGTCTATCTCTCCATCCCTATGTCCATCCACTCAGCCAGCTGCCCCAAGGTGGATGACCTGAGGGCTCTCACAGGGTTTTCATTGCTGCATGTACAGGCTATCACCTGGTCCTGAAATGATTCTTTCTAACGTTCTGAATTCGGCTGGTGCAGGTCTCAGGTTTTCATTGTCTGGCTTTGGGTACCACATCACCTCTAGTTACAACCCCAGTTTACACAGAGTGCAACAGAGCCAGGTGGAGGGGATGTCCCTGTAGGCACCCGGGGTCTGTTCCCATTTTACAGCAATGTTTTTTCTTTCTTTATTTCTCTCTTTCACTCTTTCTTTCTTTCTTTCTTTCTTTCTTTCTTTCTTTCTTTCTTTCTTTCTTTCTTTCTTTCTTTCCTTCCTTTCTTCTTCTTCTTCTTCTTCTTCTTCTTCTTCTTCTTCTTCCTTCTTCTTCTTCTTCTTCTTCTTCTTCTTCTTCTTCTTCTTCTTCTTCTTCTTCTTCACCTTCTCCTTCTCCTTCTCCTTCTCCTTCTCCTTCTCCTCCTTCTCCTTCTCTTTCTCCTTCTCCTCCTTCTCCTTCTCTTTCTCCTTCTCCTTCTTCTCCTTTTTTTTCAAGACAGGGTTTCTCTGGGTAGTTTTGGTGCCTGTCCTGGATCTCGCTCTGTAGACCAGGCTGGCCTCCAACTCACAGAGATCCACCTGGCTCTGCCTCCCAAGTGCTGGGATTAAAGGTGTGTGCCACCACCGCCTGGCCACAGCAGTGTTTTCTATCAGTGATATCTCTTTTCTCATTATCTTCTTATTACGACATTTGGGTGATCAGGAGGAAGTGTCCTTCTATAAGTGTATTTATTTACTTTTTAAAAAAGATTTTTATTGTTTATTTGGGAATCTCACATCATACACCCCAATTGTGCTTACCTCTCATTCTTCCCATGTCTACCCTTCCCTTGTAATCCCCTCTCCCCCCCAAAAAAAGGAAGAAAAGAAAAAAGCAAGTCTATTTTGTGTGGGTTATGTATATACTGAAGCATGGTCAAATTCCTAGTGGCCAGCCCCTCAAGGAAGAATGAGTCTTCCTCCACCTGTATTCTTGCTGGAAGCCATCAATTAAGGAGAACCCACGGTGGAGAGTAGGGTGGGGCTAGCTCTCACTCGAGGTGCAGAACTTGCTTTTTATTGAGACAAGGTTTCTCTGTGTTTCTCTGGCTGTCCTGAAACTCACTCTGTAGACCAGGCTGGCCTCGAACTCAGAGATTTGCTTGCCTCTGCCTCTCAAGTGCTGGGATTAAAGGCATGCATCACCATTGCCTTGCTTTTTTTTTTTTTTTTTTTTTTTGAGACATGATCTCATGTATCATGTAGCCCATGCTGGCCTTGAACTCATATGGCAGAGGCTGGCCTTGAACTCTTAAAAAAGTTTTTTTCATTTAAAATTTATGTGTTTGTGTGTGCCTGTGTGAGTTTATGCATGCAGGTTCCCATGGAGGCCAGAAGAGGGTGCCAGATCCCCTTGGAGCTAGAGTTACAGGTGTTTGTGAGCCATCTGATGTGAGTGCTGTGAACTGAACCGGGGTCCTCTGTAAGGGCAGTAAGGGCTCTTAAGCACTTGCTCATCTCTCCAGCTCCCTGACCTTGAACTCTCGGTTCTCCTGCCTCAGTTTCTCATGTCCTGGGATGATAGCTGTGGGACACCATACTCAGTGCTGGAGTAAACTTAAGTAAAAGACAGAATCTACTGAATTAGACATATTAGGTAAGTTGCGTCATGAGGGATTTGGGAATTTGAAAATGACTCAAGTCGGGTGTGGTGACCCACACCTTTAATACCAGCACTCAGGAGGCAGAGGCAGGCTAATCTCCGAGTTCAAGGCCAGCCTGGTCTACAGAGAGAATTCCAAAACAGCCAGGGCTACACAGAGAAACCCTGTCTCGAAAAAAACCAAAAACATAAAACAGAAATAACAAAAAGACTGAAGGAGTCTTGAGAGAGTCTGAGGGAGTCCCACACTCACGCATACTAAGAGTCAGCCCATGCAAGCACCCACTGGGAGCTGATGGCGCTGTCAGTGTGGTTTCCCCCTTCCCCAGTACTGGAGACTGAACCTAGGTTCTTGTGTACGGGCAGCAAGCTCTCTCCTCCTGAACTATACTCCCAGATCTCGTTTTACTTTTTATTTTGAGACAGGGTCTCCTTAAGTTCTTCCGGTTAGCCTTGAACTCACTCTGTAGCCCAGGCAGGCTGGGAATTTATAATCCTCCTGCCTCAGCCTCCCTAAGTAGCTGGAACGGCAGGCCTGTGCCCGAGGGCTGGCTTGCCAGTGTAGTAGCTGTGTGAGAAATAAGGAAGTAGGAACCCAGAGAAGTTAAGTAACTTGTCCCAAAACCCCAGCCTGCAAGTGACCAGTGTGGGACTTGAACCCGGGGAATTCAGCCCTAGAGATGGTCCAAGCCATGACCAGGCTGCAGTAAAAGTAAGACCCAGTGGCAGTCCACACACCCTTACCCATACCTATACAGGGGCCACTTTCTAATCGGCTTTATTTGTAATCTTGGCAAACCCCGGCAGTGAAACAGCCCGCTAAGCTGCACAGCTTAGTCTGAGTTCCGTCCACCAAGAAGCCCATTGTGTCCCCACAGGGATGTCAGTGTTCCCTGCTTTGTGGTCCAAGACCTTTCATTCTGCCTCGGCTGTTGCTTCCTGGCAACTTCTTGGTTGGGACGAACTTGACTGTCCAGTGGCTTCCCCAGCCCCGCCATTCCTGTCCCCGGGTGTCAAAGGAAGGTGAGCCCGGCCCACGATGGCGCCAGGCTCAGCCACATCGCAAGTCCTGCTTCTTTGTCTCTCTCTACCCTTGGGACAAACGTCTCATTCCCCAGGGTGTCAAGGGGAAAATTAATCACCCGGGGGAGCTCAGTCAGTCCGCTGACTTGGCAGGGGAAAAAGACAAAGAGAAATAGGGTGTCTTGCGGATTGGTTGGGTCCCCCATTAAAGGTGGAAAATGCTTGCTTTGCGATTCCAAATGGGCAACATTCAGAGCGGGCGACTCCTGTCCCCGTCACCTCGGGGAAATCGCTGCTCCTGCGCTTCTGCCGAAGGTGGCTGTCTCCTCTCCCGGCTCTCCCCACCCCAGCTCAATTAGGCCCTGTCCTTCTTGGGGTCAGATATCTGCTCCTCTGCCTGCCTTCCCTTTCCAGCCACGCTCTCATCCTTGACTGGGAGCCTTTGCCCAGGAGCCTGGTTCCTGAAGTTTACCTGCTTATCCTTGTTGCAGCTCTGACCCCCAGACTCAAAGAGCTTGCCCTTGCAAGCATGGGGAACCGAGTTTGAGCCCCAGAACCCACATTAAAAGAGCCGGCTCTGGGCTACATGCGCTTGCTATCCCAGCATTGGGGAGGCAGAGACAGGTGTGAATTCTCAAGGGCCAGCCAGCCTGGCTTATTTGATGAGCTCCAGGCTTTTGTGATACCCTGTCTCAAGAAACACGGTGGACAGCATCGGCGGAGGAACACCCGGTGTAGACCTCTGGCCTCCACACATGCTCACCCATGCACACATGCATCTGTACACACACAACATCCCGACTCCTTTGCTCACGACTAAGGAACATGGCTACAGTAAGGAATGAAGCTGTCACAGGAGGGCCCCGTCCTCTTGGTTCAGAGGCCCACCCTGTAGTCTTCTTGCTGGGCTACTTCAGACAAGCCAATTGGCCTCTCTGGTCCTCAGTTTCTTCAGCTATGATACAGAGGTACCTTCTGGAACTTCACGCAGCTGCAGGTGATGGTGTGGTTAGAATGTGGCAGGCACTGAGCGTCTGTCCACAGGACATCTGATGTCGCTGTCCCCCAGAGGAGGGGATGGGAGAGTCTCTCTGAGTCTCCTTAGCATCAGGCACATTCCACCCCTGAGCTTGCAAGGGAAGCGGCATTCTGGGGACCCTGCTCTCAGCGTGGTCCAGCCTGGTGGAGGGGGTGTGATGGGGTACTGCTCCAGGGATGAAAAGAGGGTGGTGGTGGTGGTGGGGCATCCATATAAAAGCATCCATCAGGACAGAGGAAGGGGCTTGGGAGCACAATCCAGGAGGGGCTGGCCAGCCAGGAATGGGGGAAGATTGATGTCTGTTGGAAACAAAGGCAAGTGGGGGAGTAGCCCCCAGGCCCCGCGCCTTCCACAGGTAAGAGAATTGATGGGCAGCCGGCTGAGTGACAGATAATTTCAAACTGGCATCAGCGCGGCTGTAGGCACTCTTAGCTTTTCTAACAAGCTTGACACCAGTGTGGAGGGGAGATGAGGGGCTGATTAGGAGACAAGACAGCCAGAGTCCCTCATGAAAGGCAGCTGCCTCGAGTGGACACACGGGGGAAGGGCGCCCCGGGAGATGGACGGGGGGGGGGGGCTGGCTCTGACATTGAGCGGCCTTTGTGTGTGGTTTTCAGTCATTTGCTCAACAGATACTTACTGAGCAGTTATTATGCACCCAAGGGCCGAGAAGGTGCTGGGAGCAAGACAGACCAAGTTCTCAACCCAGGGAGTTGTCCTCAGCGAGTGAACGGAAGGTGAAGAGGCAGCCTGTAGGGGTGGGGTAGCTTGAGACAGCTTCTGTGAGAAGACACGGGACTGAGCATAGAGTGTGAAAGGGATCCAGTGATCCAAAGAACTGAGGCAAGGGTGCGTGGGGAACACAGCTTGTCCAAAGGTCCTGAGGTAGAACTGAGCCTGGCTAGCTCTGAGTGTGTATGCGTGTATGGTGTGCGCATGTGTGTGCATTTATACATATGAACCTCGGATGTGGGTCTTCCTACTTTGTTTAAGGCAAGGTCTCTCTGCTTGTTTTTGTGGGGCAGTCATCAAGCTAGCTGACCTGTGAGGTCCTAAGGATTCTCCCGTGCCTGCCTCCCCTCTCTCCTAGGAGTGCTAGGATTACAGGCGCTCACACTCGGTGTCTAGCTGTTACGTGGGTTGTGGGGATTTGAACTCAGGTCCTTTCTCATGCCTGCAAGGCAAGCGCTTTTACACGCTGAGCTGTCTCCCCAGCTGGGATGCGGCTAGTCCTAGGGTTTGAACTGCATTTCTCCTAGAACATTCCATTAGATCATCTGTGATACGGCTGTGACATCTGCAGTGGTTCCTTCTCCTGTTTTTCAGATGGTGGAGCCGAGACCAGGGAAGGGCTGTGACTTGCTTGAGGCTGAGGTGGCCTGAGTGGTTCCTACCCCCATGGTGACTGGGGCGCCCTCTGTGACCAGCAGAATGGTGTGACTTTGCCAAGCAGGTTAGAAACTGCGGCTTCTGCCTGGGTCCCTGGGACTGGCCTCTCTGGAGAAGCCAGCTCCCGGGCTGTGGGGACAGAGGTGCCTTTGGAGAGGCCAGAGCCCTAGGAAACCAGCCCCTCCTCCCAGCCAGCATCTCTGCCAGCTCCAGCCATGTAGGAAGCAGACCTGGGCCAGCCAAGCTTCTACCACATTAGATGACTTCGTGAGGGACCCAGAGCTAATTGCCTCTCACATTCAAAGCTATAGAAATGGGGAGATGGGGGGCTGGAGAGATGGCTCCGATGTCAAAGAGCACTGGCTGCTCTTCCAGAGGACCCAGGTTCAATTCCCAGCACCCACATGGCAACTCACAACTGTCTGTAACTCCAGTTCCAGGGGAGCTGACACCTTCACACAGACCTACATGCAGGCAAAGCACCAACGCACGTAAAATAAAAATAAACCATTTAAAAAATGTGTAGATAAGATGTGTTGTAGGATGGACAGCTTAGGGAAGGCTTGCCACACAGAGGAAATACTTCATCAGAATTCCAGAGGAGGACTGGGGTCCTCTGGTGCCAGGTCTCCAGGGGATGCTTCTCCTTTTGTCTCAGGCATGTTCCTTTGGGGCAAGGCTTCTTAAACTTCCATTCAAAAACCATTTTTTACTGCAATTTTGTTTTTACATGATTTCAGGTGTGTGTGTGTATGTAGTAGTAGTAGTAGTAGTAGTAGTAGTAGTAGGTGTACAAATGGAATAGTTAATAAATTACAGTCACTTGTTTGAGGGGCTGGAGAGATGGCTCAGTGGATAGTGTACTTATGGCGCAAGTGTAAGAAGCTGGGTGTGAATCCCCAGAACCCGCATGATGGTGGACAAGGTAGCCCATCTGTAATCCAAGATTTCCTGAGCCTGGATGAGAGGTGGAGGCTGAGGATCGCGGGCATCTGGAGGACCAGGCTGCCTGGAGTACGCAGTGATGAACAGTGAGAGAGACCCTGCCTTCAGAAGGAGGTGGAGGCCTGGCGAGATGGCTCAGCAGGGAAAGGGGCTTGTGTCAAACACGAAGACCCGAGTTCAATCCCTGAGACCCGCACGGTGGAGCGAGAGAACCGATCCCCCAAGTTGTTCTCTGACTCCGCACGTGTGCCACGACGGGCTCCAATCACCCCCCCCTCACAAACACACAAAAACGTGAATATTATTTAAAAATTAAAACTGTTAAGGTGGAGAACAAAACAAATGAAAAACAAGGTGGGAAGTGAAGATTGGCATTTGAGGTTGTTCTCTGACCTCCACAGACGAGGGAGGGGTTTGGATACACTGACACCCCTCACACACACACACACACACACACACACACACACACGATTAAAAGAAAAGAAATTTATTTGAAACCAATTATTTGGTTTACATACAATCTTACCATTTATTAAAGATGAAAGCAAATTTACATACTAATGAGATGAAAGTGTTGGTTAATTTTTTTTTTTTTTACGCAAAGAATCAAATCTTGCCTGAATATTCGATACTGCAGGGCATCATGGAACATCTTTAATGCTTTTCGGAGTTGATTAACGCATACATTTTAATTTATTTTACATTTATTTGTTCATTTGCAGGGTGTGTGTATGTTCATGTGGGTGTGTGTAACATGTATGCCATAGGCCATGGGTGAAGGTCAGAGGACAACCTGCAGAAGTTGGTTCTCTCCTTCTACTACGTCGTGGGTCCCAGGGATTGAACTCAGGTTGTCAGGCTGGGCCACAAGCGTCTTTACTCAGTGACTCGGCTCGCTGGTCCTTGATGGATGCTTTGATTTTATGATCCTCGGTGCTGACGGTGCAGCTTTGCGTAAGTTTAAGGAGACAGGGGTCTAACACATCCGTCATTTGCTTCTTCCTGCTGTGCCAACCCAGGACCAGACAGAGGTGGCACTGTAGGGTTGAGGATGTCTGCAGGTCTGTGGGAGCTGGGCCGGGCCATGGTAAGGGAAGTGAGGACATTTATGACATTCTGGCATCCGAAGATGACACTGGGGTGGGGGGAGACATGGGAACGCATAGTCAGAGTCCCAGGGTGTGTTGGGGTCAGTGACCACATGGGTCTGAATGACAAGCCCCGTGCTCTGGGGATGGATTCTGCACTGTGGGTTCTTCCAAACCCTCCAGGAGACCTCTGACATAAGCAAGTTCAGGTTAGAGAATTCTATTCTCAAATGGGGTTCCTTAGAACAGGACAGTGCCCTACCACCAAAATCGAAATTTCTGGCTTCAGATGTTGGGTAGTATTTTCTTTCTTTCTTTCTTTCTTTCTTTCTTTCTTTCTTTCTTTCTTTCTTTCTTTCTTTCTTTCTCTCTTTCTTTCTCCTCTCTCTCTCTCTCTCTCTCTCTCTCTCTCTCTCTCTCTCTCTCTCTCTCTTGTTTGGTTTTGGTTTTTGAGACAGAGTTTCTCTGTGTATCCCTGGCTGTCCTGGAACTCACAGAGATCCACCTGCCTCTGCCTCCTGAGTGTTGGGACTAAAGGTGTGCACCACCACCTCTCAGCTTAGTCAGCAATGTCTTATCACTGAGATTCTCTTTCTCAGGGTCTCTTGGGCAAACCTTGACCCTGGCCCCTGCCCAGAGCCGCAGCACTCACAGCCACAAAACACATGAGCAGAGCGCTGGCCTCTACTGACAGGCTGCTGGAGCCTCTCTGTCGAGCCTAGGGTGGGGCTAGGCCTTGATGACTGTGCCTGTGGCTAAAGCTTGATGTCACGGCAGGCATGTGTGTCTCTCGTTTCTTCCCAAGGAAACTGTTGTGGCTTGTGTAGGCGATGAGCTGGGAAAGTCACACGCTCCTGAGAAGCTTCTAGATGTGTGTCTGAGACCATGAAGATGTGTGTCTGAGATCATGAAGACGTGTGTCTGAGACCATGAAGACGTGTGTCTGAGACTGTGAAGATGTGTGTCTGAGACCATAGGAGCCTTTTTTCTCCTCCATCCCCCCTCCCATCCTCTGTCCTTCCCTCCCTCTCTCCCTTCCTTCCTCCTTCCTCTCTTTCTCCTCTCTCCCTCCCTCCCTCTCTCCCTCCCTCCCTCTCTCCCTCCCTCCCTCTCTCCCTCCCTCCCTCTCTCCCTCCCTCCCTCTCTCCTATCCTCCCTCCTTCCCCTCCTCCTCTCTCCCTCCCTCCCTCTCTCCTTCCCTTTCACTCATCCCCTGACTTGACAAGAAGTTAACCCTCACATAGCTTAGCAGTGAATCCCACTCTCCATGACTCACAGAAAGCAGCCCTGAGTTCGGAAGTGCTGAAGTTCGTATAAGGACATCTCAGCAGAGCCAGGTCCTGACAGGCAGCCCAACTCCAGAGCCATGGACACGAGGATCAGAAACCGGGGGTGGGGGGGTGGGGGGGGTGGTCAGCTGACTTAAAGCTCAGCCTGCATGCAGCTGCGGCTCCCAGGGAGAGAGAGCTAACCCCCTGTGAGCTGAGAGATACCACGCCATCCTTGTCCCTTACACAGTGTCCAGAGGTCCCCTTCATTCCCATCTCACAGGTGGAGAAAGCAGGCTCTTGGAGGTTGAGTTCCTCATGTGGCTCACACAGAAGTCAACGGCAGAGGTGGGATTCGAACCTACATTTCTAGTTTTATCTGATTCCTTTCCCCAGCTTTCCAGAACGAATGGAATCAGGGTCTACAGGGCAGAGGAGAATCAGATCTCACTCAGCCCTTGTGCTGATGTGGGAGAGGATCGGGGCGGCTCACAACTCTGTGGAGAAAGTGCCATCTCCACTTGACACAAGGGCCCAAGGAGGCCCGAAGAGGCGAAGCCATTTGCCTCAGTTCATACCCTGAGTCCGTTAAGGCTTCACCTGTCATTGCCTAGACCGCTGTATTGGTCAGCTAATGATGAGTAACAACCTGCCCCAAACACCGTGACTTTCACACAGCAATCGCTGATCCCAATCCGCTCACCTGTGCGCTGGATGGGTTCTATCCGGTACAGCCGGCTCTCAGTCACCCGGGAGGGAGGAAGCCTCACTCTCCAGTGTCTCAAGCTTCCACGCACCAGCACGTGCAGCACATTTTTTGACTTACGATGTTTTTAACTTGTGATGGGTTATCAGGAACTTTGCATAAGTGGACTCTCCGTTAATGGAGGAGCATCTGTGTGGCGACAAGTCCCAGCTCCAGGAAAACCTGTGGGAAGGAATGCTGTCCTGTTTGAGGCCGGAAGGTGCAGGGATGAGAAGAAGGGTTTTGTAGGAGGTGTAAGTGGATCCCAGGGGAGGTGAGACAAAAAGGAGTGAGGAAATGCAATGATTCCATGGAGGCTCGTCCACAGGGCAGAGAGCTTGTCCATGGAGGGCAGAGAGAATGTCCACAGGGGCAGAGAGTTCGTCCACAGAGGGCAGAGCTCATCCATGGAGGCAGAGAGCTTGTCCGTGGAGGGCAAAGAACTAGTCCATGGTGGCAGGGGGCTCATCCATAGAGGCAGAGAGCTCATCCATGGAGGGCAGAGAGCTCGTCCATGGAGACAGAGAGCCAGTCCACAGAGGGGTGTGAATTTGCTCATGGAAGCAGTGAGCTTGTAGTGGATACCCAACAAATACTGTCGCAGGAGTGAGCGAGGGAACAAAATTCAGTGACACTGTAACTAGATACTGTTATAGTTGTCATTTCTCAGATGAGGAAACGGGTTGAGAGAGTTCTAGAGACGAATCAAGGCCTGTGGCTAGGATGTGGCAGGGTGGCTGACATCAGAGCTCCAGGGCCCCTTCATTCCCATGGTCTCTAGCCTCAACCTTGTGGCGGGCGAGAGGGCGGAGATCCGGGTCCTGATCCCCACACTGTGTTGGCGGCGTCTGAGACCCAGGCAGGTCCTGCCCACCGAAGACTTCCGGGGCACACTGGTTTTGTTCCATCCACTGTGAGCAGCTGCCTGACTTGCTGACATGAATATGACATTTCAAAAGCCCTGATGGTAGTCAGCCCTTGGTGGCTGTGACAAAATTCCTGGGAAAAGACACATAAGGGTTTGTTCGGGTTCGTGGGCTCAGTGATTTCAGCAGCTGCCTCCACTGCTGTGGGGATCCTCACCTCACAAAGGTGAGAGAGATGTCGTGTTGAGGTTTGAATCCCTGCATGGTTCAATGCTCCATTGAGGTCACGGAGTATGATTCCATCACATCCTTAGCTCCCACTTCTGAAGTTAGGGACGAAGCCTTCAACCCAGGAGCCTCCTGGAGAGATTCCACATCTAAACCAGTGCAGGCCCTGCCTCGTGGGCGGAAGGCTTGGCTTGGGGCAAGTGTGCTGTGCTCAGTGACACTCGTGACTCAACCCAACAAGCTCACTGCTCTCATTTCACAAATGGGGAAACTGAGGCATAGTCCTTTTGATTACCTGTCAGTGTTTGCACATCACGAGCACCTCTCTGCTTCCCCTCTCTTCCACGGTCCTCTTTGGGACAGATGGAGTGTCCAGAGGCGACTGACCTCTCCCCCCTCATCTGCTGCTGAACCTTGGCAAGGAGAGAGGCAGGATGAGTTGGTGCAGGCTACCCTCCCCAGGCTCCCACCCTCTGCCCTTCCCACGTCCTTGACCCGGTGTGCAGAGAGGTCCCTGTCTCATCTGTATGGCTCCTGCGGAGAGCCTGAGATGGTTCCCAATGCATCACCAAGCGGCGGTCACGCCAGTGCTGGGGTGTCATTTCCATCCGTCTTTCTCCAACTGCAGCTGTCACTGAGCACAGGAGGCCTGGTGGGGGAAGGGAGGAGATGATGGATGGGGTGGGGTGGGGGGATGGGAGGAGGGATGGGAACAGGGATCAGTGGAGGAGGACAGAGGGAGGCAAGAGGCTCCGCGGGACCTGGGAGAGGCTGGGGGAAGGGAGCATGTGGGGATTTGTTGCCCGTGGGAAGGGAGCTCTAGCATGTAGCCCTGAGCCCCAAGTTGTCTCTGATCTCCAGAGAAGGGCGCTGACCAATGGGAAGGAATAAATTAAGGAAGGTCCCTTGAACCACTACGGATTTGGGACCTGAAGAGGACTGTGTGCCTCCCTCAAGGCTTGTCTGCTAAAACTCACCAAACCCCATGCCCAGCCTTTCTTCTTTACCTGGGATATCTCCTAGGAGAGGGGTAGAGGTTCTCCTCTGCCTCAGGATTCGACATCTGATTTACAGTCATGTGGGAGAGGTTCCCTTCTCTCTGATGACGGTAGCCTGTGTCAAGTTGACATAAAAGTAGCTACTACAAGGCTTAACCAGCACCCTGCTCCCCAAGATCCCACCTGTATCATCCTGTCTGTGTCCACTGTGGCTGAGTACATCACATCGTAGGGGTGAGAGAGCCTGTCGGTTTGTCCAGATGGCTCAATCTTCTGGTCAAGGACAGGGTAATAACAAGTGGGGCCCAGAACTGAGGGGTGGGCAACAAAAATATATTCTCAACTGTCTCCATCTGAAGATGTACACCCTGTTTCATTTGAAGACGATCTAAAACTCATCCCCGCAACAGTGGTCTGACATGTTTCCAGGGACTGCCTACGTTTTCAGACCCCCACCCAACACGCACTCTGTGAGTTAACCCAGGCTTGCCCACTGTAGTCAAAGGCAGGGATTAGCCTTGCCTTGCTTCTCTGCCCCAACCTGCTTTCCGTAATGAGCAGAAAGTGGGTGCTCACAGCCACGGGCAGCTGGAATTAGCAACGTCAACGACAGCAGATTCAATGTTCAACTGGGAGGATGGGAGTCTTTGTATGGTGTAAGTAGCAATCTGTATTTTTATTGGTGTAGGAGTTTAAAATCTCATATGCATGTGAGTGAGCATTTACTCAGCTGTGGAGTTGGCTTGGAGGGCAGTACACACAGTGCAACATTGTAGCTTCCTTTTTAGTCAATCAAGTCAATGGAATAGAAATTTTTTTTGGGTAAGAAATGAGTTAGCCTCAAGTCACCAGCAAGGTAAATGTATCAGTCAGCTTTTGCTGTGTAACAAGCATCCCTAAAAACTACATTACATCTAAAAATACTGCTTTTTTTTTTTTTTTGGTTTTTCGAGACAGGGTTTCTCTGTATAGCTTTATGCCTCTCCTGGAACTCACTTGGTAGCCCAGGCTGGCCTCGAACTCACAGAGATCCGCCTGGCTCTGCCTCCCGAGTGCTGAGATTAAAGGCGTGCGCCACCACCGCCCAGCAAAATACTGCTATTTTAAATGAGCTACCAAGGCTGTAATTTGGCTGGGCTGACTGGCTGGCTGGACCAGTTCATGTGGTATTGGGTGATGGAAGATGTTTTTACTCACACATCTCTCAGCAACAGCTACTTGTCACAGCAGCTCATGCTGTCTAATCCTCCAAAGGGATTGTTCAGGCTTCTTTCCACAGGATTCCAAAGAGTATCAAGATGTAACTCTGGTGCACAAGAATGCGTTAAATCGGTGAGCACATCATACCAATGTCCCACTGGACAGGGCAAGTCACATGGGCAAAAGAAGACATCTGAACTTGATATTCTAGACATGATGTCTGCTTCTCAGTTCACCTAAGCATGGTGAGCTTTATAACTCTTCATCATTTGAAAAGTTTCAATTCTGGGATAATTTGTTACACAGCATGAGCTGACTAATACACCTCTAAAGCCCCAAACCTTCCTGCCTCATGACTTTTGCCCTGGATTTTCCTTTGCCTGCTATGCTCTTCCCAAGGCTCTAGAAGAAGTTCATTCCCTGACTCTCATTTTTCACTTCATGCATAAACCAGCACGCCTTGTCACAAAGGTCATACTTTCTTTATTGCCTATGGATCTGTTCCTCCCATTTAGCATCAGCCTTCTCAGGCTTTGTCTACCTGTCTCCATGGTACCTGGAATGGCACAGGTGATCGACAACTATTTGCTGAATGGGAGGAAGAATCTGTAGCAAGAATCATCGATTTTTAAAAAGCCAAGTGCTATGGCCCTTGTATGGACGAAACCACAAAGGCTAAGGAGGGAAGACTGAGGCATTTGGTGACTCCTCACCGAGTTGAGTGGGAGAAACGTATCGCACCCCTGGTTGAAGGATAGAGCTGAACAAATGTGCCATGGACAGTGGCCAGCAGTCAGCACTCTGTAGGAATCCTGCTGGGGTCATCTGTCTGTGCACACAGTCACCACTGCTTTGTCTCTCATGTGAATCCTGCCAAGCTCAGAGAGAGCCTCCAATTTACCATCCATGTGGCAGAGCCATAATCCCTCAAGGGCTCTCCACGCCACTAGAAATAACACCAAATTTTGACCTCCGTCCACAAACTCCTTGATGGACCCGGCTTCTGCCCACCTCTCTCTTTCACCCACTGCTTGCCCACTCTTTCTGGCAGCTCCCTCCATCCTCATCATCCAGTGCATCGCTGTGCTGCCCTCTCCTGCCCCAGGGCCTCGTGCCTGCTGCTCCTTCTTCTGTGGGGTCATAGTCCTCTGGCTCCTAGCATGGAGAAGTCCAGGCTGTCCTTTTGGCTGTCCTTTGTTCAAACATCATCTCATCAGAAAGGTCCTCCCTGGTCACTCTGATCCCTTTGCTATTTTTTTTTTAAATCACAGCACCTGTTTCTCCCCATCAAGATGTTTATTATAATCCAACACTTCATCTATGTATTGACTTGATTCCTGTCCTCCTCTCCTCCATAGACCACCAGCTCTAGAAGGCCAAGAGATTTCCCTTGTTGATGCATAGCATTCCTAGTGCCAGAGAGTGCCGGGGATAGCAGGTGCTCAGTAAACATTGCCTGGGTAGATGGATGGATGGATGGATAGATGGTTGGGTGGGATAAGTAAATGTAGAGATGAATGGATATATAGATAGATACGTGGATGAATGGATGGGTGGATGGACAGGTGGATGGGTGAGTGGAGAAATGGGTAGGTGAATGAATGGGTAGACAAATGAATAAATGGATGAGTGAATGAGTGGATGAGTAGACGGATAGATGGATTTGGTAGGTAGGTAGATGAGTAGATGTATGGATAGATGGTAGATGATGGATGGATAGATGAGTAGGTAGGTGGGTGGACTTATGGGTAGATGGATGGATAGATGGAAGGGTGAGTGAGTGGATGGACTTATGGGTGGATGGATGGATGGATGGATGGATGGATGGATGGATGGGTGGATGGATGGGTGAGTGGGTAGGTGGATGGATGCATTCTCTGTATTTTCCAGCTGTGGTACTCATTCCTCTAATTAGAACCTCCATTTCTGGGATCCATCAGACCCAACTTCAAATCCTGGCGTTGCTGCTTGTTTCATGTAGAAGTCTAGTCTCCCCCATCTACCATATAAATAAAAATAATAGTCCATCCATGACAGGGTCCCAGGGGAGACTCAGGGAGGCATTGCGTGGGAAGACTTAGCCTGGGGTCAAGCACTCAGTGTTAGAACTCCATTGTCTCAGTCCCCACCCCTATTCCCCCATTGGGTCAGCTCTACCTCTTCACCATCTCACAGAGGAGGGTGGCTGAGGCCTGGGATGTTAAATGCCTATGCTTTCAGGGTCAACTGAAGAGTTTGGGGACTGGAAATAACGACTGCCATACCCTCAGGGCTCAGTAAATATTAACTCTCTTCTCTCCTCAGCCCAAACCTAGGGGGCCTATGGAAAGCTAGGCAAGGGACACAGAGGAGGGACTGAGGGGCAGGGGGCTGGAGACAGCTAAGGTTCATCAAGCCCAGACTTGACTTCGCCATGTTCTAGCTGTGTGTCACTGGGCAGTGACTTAACCTCTCTGAGCCTTATTCCCGCTTCCCTGAGGTAGGTATAATGACAGTCCTTCCGAGGCCTTTGAAGCTTCCATACGTTTGATTCCCTCTAGGGAGAAGGAGCTGTTAGCTCAGGAGGCCTAGGCTTCCAGTCCAGGACCTCAGGCAGAGTTGGCACCGAAAAGCTCAGCTCTAGTAATTGTCCTGATTTTCCCTCCTCCACGGAGAGGACAGGAATGGCAGCTTTTGTTCCCTTTACCCTGCCAGGAGCCAGGCACTGCTTGCATGGTGGAGGGGGTGGGGTGTCATTTCTTGACACGAGCTTTTCCACCCTCAGGGTAGCCGTCTTTGGCAGCCAGCCTGGACACAAAGCCCTTCGATCCAAGCAGAAGACACTCCCCCCGCCGCTCTCCTACAGGGTCCAGAGACTCCTGAGGGCTTGCAGCAAAGCAGTCCCAGAGAGGGTTATGTGGTGGAAAGATTAAGAGCAGGTTCGGGAGATGGAGATAACATCCTGTGGACATTTAGGGACATATTTGTGCCTTCACCGCATCTGCACTTGGCCTCTGAGGAATTTCTTCTCTAGAATTTATCAGGGAAGGTTCCATGCATGGACCAGGAAGTGATTTGATTGCTGAGACCGGTTGGTCTCTACCCTCCTCTACCCTGCTCTGGCCTCTGAGATGCTGGGCCTGTATTTCCCAGACTCCCTTGCTTCATGAAGTTAGCATCCATATGCAAGGTGGTTGTGGTGGGGGTTGGGGAATTTCTCCTTTTCCCAGGGCATCTTTCTTTCTTTCTTTCTTTCTTTCTTTCTTTCTTTCTTTCTTTCTTTCTTTCTTTCTTTCTTTTTTCTTTTTTCTTTCTTTCTTTCTCTCTCTCTCTTTCTTTTTTTCTTTCTTGTTCTTGTTCTTCTTCTCCTCTTCCTCCTTCTCCTCCCTCCTCCTCTTCTTCCTATCCCTTCTTCCTCTGCTTCCGCTGCTTCTGCTGTTCCTCTTCCTCCTCCTTCTTCATTTTCCTCTTCTTCTTTTTCAGACAGGGTCTCACTGTGTAGCCCCAGCTGTCCTAGAATTCACTGTGTAGACCAGATTGGCCTCAAACTCACAGAGTTCTGCCTGTCTCTGCCTTCCAAGTGCTGGGATTAAAGTCACACTACTACACCTGACCTATTTTCTTTACACACACCCACACACCCACATACACACATTTTTCTATATCTACATCTTTCTATATATCTGTATTTGTTATTCTTTGACAGTCTTATACATGGACATAACATATTTGAATTCTTTTCTCCCCCACTCTTTCATCCCATCTCTCCCACTCATGCTGATTCCCTTCTTTCCCCCAATAATTCTCTTTCCTATGTTCACATCTTTGTTTATTTGATTTTATTTTTTTGTGGCCCACTAGGTTTACTTTGGGCTGAACTCATGAGCATGGTCAACTTACCGTGGCTACACCACGGAAGAAAATGACTCTTCCACTGACAACCACCAAGTTCCCCAGGCTCCTCAGAAAGGGGGGGGGCCTCCAGAGTCCCTCCTTCACTGGTGATATTTCCAGTAGGTTCTTTTACCTGTCTTTACCTCTCCTTACTCATCATTCCATTGAATTTGCTAAATTTGAACTGGAGATGAAGTCACTTCCTTTTTGACAGTCCCGAGAGGTATGTGGTTTCCCCTCGATCAGGCTCCAGTGGGGGCACCCCCACACGCAGTGCTCCCCAAGGGATCTGGTTAGGAACTTTGCTCCAGCTGCTGCAGTATGACAGGTGGCACTTCAGGGTTTTAACAATTGTTGAGGAGCCCACATGTCAGTTTAAATTTTCCCTTTTTCCATGATTAGCAAACTTACACTGTACTTCAATCCATGGCTGTGCCTATGTGGCCAGGTCACTGGGGAGAGGCCAGGAAAGCTTCACTTATATGTTAGGTGGCTCTGTGCATCTCCATGTGGCTGGGTTGGGCTTCCTCACAACATGATCGTTTCTGGGTAATCAGACTTATGTGGGATTTGGCTTCAAATAGAATGAAGATGGGAACTGATAGTCCTCTTACGATCTGGGCTTGAAAATTTTATGACCTCTTTACATTAAAAAAAAATGTTTTGAGACCAAGTCTCATGTAGCCCAGGTTGGCCTCAAACTCAACATGTAGCTGACGATGACCTTAAACTTCTGATCTTCATGGTTCTGTCTCCTGAGTGCTGGGGTTGCAGGTGTGCACTGCCACACCTGGCTCATGACATCCTTTCTGTGGATAAGCACCGATCACATCAAGGCTAAACTTAAGGTGTGAGGAAACAGACTCTGTTTCTTGTCCAGAGATTTAGCCTGCCCTGGGGGGAAGGACCCCCAATGGTGGCGGCAATGTCTGGATATAATACCCTAAGGCATGAGGAACCAAGGCTGGATGTTGGGGAAATGCTGTGCTCCATGGGAGCCTGTTCTTCACACTCTGGAAATGAGAGTTGATGGTTCCGAAGCTGTGTATTGCTTAACTTCTTACTGTGCAAAGTATCCAAGACAGAAGTCAACTTGAAATAAGAAAGGTTTATGTTAGCTCACTGCCTCAGAGGTCTCAGTTTGTGACCTGCTGGCTCCATGACTGTGGGGGCAGGGGGGGGTGGGTCATGGCAGTGAGAGTGTGTGGCTGAGGAGGCATCTCACATTAAGGCAGGAGAGGGAGAAAGACTGGAAAGAAAAATATACCCTTCAAAGACACACTCCCAATGACCAATGACCTAATTCCTTCTATGGGGCCCCAGCTCCTAATCGCCTACTCAGCTAGAGTAGTCAACAGATTAACCCATTGATGAAGTTGGTGTCTCAAAAATCTATTCCACTTTTCATAGTGCCAGCAGCTGGGCAATACAGGCTTCAACTTAGGAGGTAGAAAGTGGGGTTGCATAAAAGGACATGGTGTAGGCAATGCATCTGTCCCATGTTCTCAAGGTTTTGTCCCCTTGAGTCACCTGGGTTTTCTGAGGCCTTCAGAGGTCATGATGTTGGTGACACCAACTCCTGTAGAATGCCCTCTACATGTCAAGTGTTACATTAATTCAAATATTTATCCCTCATTACATGAATTCAAATACTTAACCCTTATTATAATCTCCTGTGGTAAGTCCTCTTATTTCCCCTTCACAGACAAGGAAATTGACTCACCAAGAGATGCATGATTTGTATAGGTTTACACAGATGGGTAATGGTAGGGGTAAGATTTGAACCCACAGCAGTCTATGCTCAAACACTTTACAGTGGATTACCATAAAGGTAGTAGCTTTCAATAAGCATCTATTCTCTCACAACTTTTGTGAGCCATAAATCTTCAAGTAGCTTTGTTGGGGCCTCTGGGTCAGGGACAGTCATAGGCTCCAGTCAGTGTCAGCTAGTATAAAAGTCTTGCCAAAGATCAACTAGGGAGAGGCTTACTTCCATGTTTGCTGATGTGGCTGTTAGTGGAGGCCCTCACAGTTTTGGGCTGGGAACAATTGTTTCTTGCCACATGGATCTAGGATTACTATTAATACTGCAGTTTGTATTCCCCAAAGCAAGGAAATGAGAAGAGAACAAATAGAAACAATAGTTTGTTTGTTTTTTTCAACTGAATCTTGGAATGATACTTTTCTTTCTTGCTATAGTCTATGAATTAGAACAAAATTACTAGGTCCATCCCACTTTGGGAGAACTACTGGGACTATGTCGGAGGTAGCCATCTTGGAGGCAGCCATTTTGGAGACAGCCATCTTAGAGGTAGTCATCTTAAAGTAGCTGTCTTAGAAGTGGACTGCTAGTATACTTATACACGATGGCTGCTTTCAGTGATAATCAAGTTGTTTAAATGTTCTGGCTTTATTTTTTTTTCTTTTTTTCCAGAGCTGAGGACCTTGCACTTGCTAGGCAAGATCTCTACCACTGAGCTAAATCTCCACCCCCTGTTCTGGTTTTCTTTCATATGCTCATTATAATAGTCTTAAAAGCCAAAGCAGGTGCCCTGAGTATCCCACAGAGTTCTCTTAGTTTCCGTGGCTGTCCTTCAGCTGATAATAAGCAAAAACATATACTGTATTTGGTTATGGATAGATCTGATGGTTGGAATCTTCAAGAGCGGGTTGAGTACTGGTTGAAAAAGGACTAGCGTTAGACAAAAGCTGAGCGTGTTGTTTTTCCTTACAGC
Source organism: Peromyscus eremicus (assembly GCF_949786415.1). Taxonomy (NCBI): domain Eukaryota; kingdom Metazoa; phylum Chordata; class Mammalia; order Rodentia; family Cricetidae; genus Peromyscus; species Peromyscus eremicus. The sequence continues at coordinate 10,507,876 of NC_081438.1, read as the reverse complement.
CTATGAAAGACAAAGATGGACAGAATCTTCTTTTTTGTGAGGGTGCTGGAATGGCAGGGCAGGAATCCTTGCTGGCTTGTGGACTGGCTTTCATAAATTCTTGTGACGGGGGTGGGGAAGAGTTTTCTTATCAAAAGCTTGTGAGACACACACACCTGGAGTGTGAATTTTTCAACTTGCTACTGCAGATCCCTTTGACTTCATGACAAGATGATTTCTCTCAGCTCTCAGGGAGGCAGCCCTTGCTCAGCAGTGCCGTGGTTTCCTTGGTTCTAAGATCTGGGGATAAGCATGGAGGGAAAGATTTGTTCTGAATTCACAAACCAGGATCCTTGCAGGGGAGTGCTTCCAAGAAACAGTCTCCATAGCCCAAGGATGATGGTCTTGTATTTGACTCTGGGAAGATTCCCTCATGTAGAACTGTCATTCCTATTGGGAGCATAAGCTTGAGATTGCTTCCCCCACTGACTGGGTCACAGTAGGGGTGTCATCTGCTCAAGCTATCACCAACTCTTGACATCTCTTTGTCTCACAGGGTAGAAAGTGATGTGGGACTGGACCCAGCCACAGTGGGTCCAGAAGATAATGATTTTGACAATAATAACCAGTGGCTTCCCTTGCTGAGTGATGTGATCACATACCTGCACTGGCATGTAAATCCCCATGGCATCCTATGGTTCCCAGCTGCATCCTGGCACAGGGAGCTACAGAGAAGAGAGACAGCTTGCTCAAGGTCTTGGATAGGACTCAAAGGTAGCCTCCTTTGATGCTGAGGCCAATTCTGCCAGTCATCGAGTGTTCCTTCCCTTTCATGGTCCTCTATGCAGTATGCTTAGGTGGGGTTAGCACATCTGTCCACAAAGCTCTGTTCCCTGACAAAAATAATGAACTTAGCCCTTGCTTTCTCTACCAAAGGCGGCTCATATGATGCCCTGTTTTCCCTGTCTTAGTTCTTAGCAGGTCTCATTTCCGGTCTTGGGGTATGAGGGCTCTCTTCTCTATGTCAGTATCCTCAGTTCTGATTGGCTGAGTGTGAGTGCCATGGCAGGCAGCTGTGTTGTGCACCGAGGCAGATATTACCATGTTGGTACAAGGGTCACCCATACACAGCACCTGTTCCTGTCTAGAGCTGGGTCTGTGTGTCTGAACAGAGTTCTGTTTGCCATGGAGGAGGCAACTCATGCTGCAAGGTGGGCATTTCCACACTGGTCCCTGGTTTGAGTCTCATTTTAGCCCTTGCTAAGCCGGGTGCTGAGAATACCAGGGACCTTGTCCAATGTTTTGGTGAAATATTGGAGGTTTGGTGAGAGAAGTGGGAGAGAGATGGGATGGGGAAGAAAAAGGGGAGGGAAGTGGAGGGGGAAATTGAGGACCTGCAAAGCAGACAAGCATGTTTGATTAGATTAGATTCCTGTGGATCGTGCCTACTCTAGACCCACATTGGAAGGTCTTCAAACAACACACCCTCACACACAAAAACATACACAAAACCGTGCAACACAGATTGGCTTTGCCTCCTCTCTGTAAAATCCACATTTTCATACAGATCTCTGACCTTATGCCTCTCCCAGGGTCAGTGACTCAGAACCTTTGAAACTGACATGCCCCCGAGGGTGGGGGGTGCAGGGGTTGCTTTTCAGACACACGCCAAACATATTCCATGGGCATCTTTTCTTTAGATAAGATTTCCTTCTGTCTTCTCTACCCGTGACCAACATCTATTTTCTCTTCATCAGACCCACACAGGAGGAAGAAATCAGATGGAACACGCTCTGGTTCACCTCCTCGTTCCCTCCTTCCTCCCACCGAGGGAGGCATGGACACAGCATCCACCTTTTAAGCCCAGGCTCACAGGTATGTATTCACGAATACACAGATGGACACAGGGAATACATAACTCTTACATACACCTAAATGCCTGTGAACACAGAGACACAAACACAGGAACACCATACACATAACAAGGGCATGTGCATGTACACACACACACACACACACACACACACACACACACACATCTACAAGTCTTCCCTTGACTAATTACTCTGTCGTGTGTGTGTGTGTGTGTGTGTGTGTGTGTGTGTGTGTGTGTGTGTTTCCCAGCATCCCCCTAGCAGGCACACGCCGGCCAGCCACCACTTGAATTAGCACCAAAGGATTATGGGACCCTGGGCCATTAATCTAGGTGACAAACAGGACTCAGAAGGCATATTTGCACCCCGAAATTGAAAAGATTAGGACATATTTGTCAAGGATTGGTAGGGCTTTATCGCCTCCACGGCAGATGCTGTTAAATATTCATGAGCCGCATAAGTGGGAGAAACCCTAGCTAGACCGGGCACTTTCAGAGGCGCAGGGAGAGGAGGAAGAGATTTATCTGGACTCAGCAAGGGCTGAAAGGCAGGGGCTCCTGTCCCTCGCTCCTGAGCAGGGTGCCACGCATCAGGGGAGGGCCCTGCAGACTTCTTTGTGAGGGAGGAGTCGGGGGCTCAGGTGGACCAGGCCAGCCTGGGTGACAGGAGGGATGTGGCTCTTCTTGGGGCTCTTGTCTTGATGCATTGTGTGTGATTGCTTGCTGCCTCTGCCAGCCCCAAATAGGCAAGGAGTTCTGGAGGGGGGGCACCCTGCCTTCCTCAGCTCCCCATCCTTCTGCCTCCCCTGTGTCCAGCCCAACATTTATACAGAGTCAGTGGTATGCACGGGTTGGCACGGCCCGCTGAGGAAGGGTAAGACGCATAAAGGTGTCCCTCTCTGGATCCTAAGGCTGGTTCTTTGGGTGCTGTAGAAACCATCCTGGGCATGTGACTGTGGGAAGAGAGGGAGCTTGGACTGACCCAGGCACAAAATCTTGATCATGGAGGTTTGAACAAGTCACGGAGTGCTCCCTGCACTTTTCGATTCTTCACTTTGAAAATGGACCGAGAGGCAACACTGTTGTTAAAGGGTTAAATCAAATTATTGGCGCCCGATGGTAAACGCTCAGGATGCAGCAGCCATTGTTATGGGAAGACTGTGGTCTGTGGAGGACTCTACATGCCAATTGCTTCTCCTACTGTGGGACTCAGGTGTTGGACAAAAAGGTGAAGCTGTACTGTCCGAAAAGCTCACTATAAGCCTTTAATTCGAAGGTAAATGAATGAAAACTAGAAATGCTCTCCCCATTTTCGCTAGCCTCAGCTCAACTGTTCCCACAGCACTGTGGCTGCCATATTGTATAGCCTGAATGTGGGTTGCCCTATTGGATAATCTGCATGTGGACCCTGGCCTCTGTTGTAGTATGTTCGAATGGGAGGTCTTCAGAATGATTCCACTCTGGTGACCCGCCCAGTTCCATGATACTGGGTTTAATTTGCATCTTAGGGGCTGAACGTGTTTGGCAAATTATGTTATATAACCTGAAACCACTTCCATTTCAGAGGTCTTTACTGTTGTGATGACAGCACGTGGAATTCTCCACATGATTTGAGCCCCAAATGGTCTTCACCCTCAGAGCACATTAAGGGCATAGGAGTCCTGGATTGCAGTTTGGAAAGCAGTGAGGAAACTCATCACCACCCCCCCCCCAAAACATTCATGGCTGATTATAATGGAAACTGTGGGCGTATGTACTGGGATATTTCAGCGTGATCAATTGTGTGAGTGTGTGCCTGTACCTTTCCTGTTGGCATGAGTTTGTTAGCCATTTAAATTATTTTTAAGTCTTCAGAGCCCAGCCCAGTGTTTGGTACCCAGGATGCCATCCACCTACCCACCCACCCATCCATCCATCCATCCATCCACCCACCCACCAATCCCTCCATCCCTCCCTCCCTCCCTCCCTCCATCCATCCATCCATCCATCCATCCATCCAGCCACCCACCCACCCACTCAGCCATCCACCCATCCACCCACCCATCCATCCATCCACCCACCCATCCATCCATGTGTCCGTTCATCCATTCCATAGCGGACACCATCAGCCTGTCTACACCCATGCAGCTTTCACTTCTAACAGGAGTGGTGTTCTGTACCTCTAGGAACTCTTCCTGTCTGTAGACCACGCTGCCTACAACCGCGGCCTGAGCTGCACTCGGCCTTTCTCTGTGCGGCTTGTTCCTTGTCTTCCTGCTTGACAGCCATAGCCAAAAAGCCTATCTGTCAGACCGCTCCCCACTGTCAAGAGCAACCTCAAGGTGCCTGCAGGTCCTGTTACATTCTTCCCTGGATGGCTACTAAGTTCCCAAGCCCACGTGTCTGTCTAACCCCAAGAAGCCAGGGCTGGATTCTGGCTAAATGTAAGATCCTTTCTGCAAAATGGAATAATGGGGCTTCAGGGAAGGTGTGGGCAGGGAATTAGCAGGACACAGCTGGGTGGATGTGGAACCTCTGGCAGGTTTTCCAAACAGTGTTTTTTCCCAAGAGCAGAGGCTGCAGTTTGCCCGGGAGTGCAGGTGGAGCAACCAAGCTTCCATCTGAACACAAAATAAAGCAGCTTGAGATAGCCAGGGTCGGGGGGTGGCTAGGGGCTCTGGGCATGTGGTCCCAAAACAGAGGTTTTGAGATGGGGGTCTATGGATCATCTTTCTCAAGGCCCTGGGGAATTGTGGCAGCTCCTGAGGATGGATATGACTGGCCCCCCCAAATGACCAGAAATGACCAGATCTGTCCCCACACACAAATGACACACAAATGACCAGAGATTCTTATAATGAAGCAGAGGTGACACAAACCTCTCTGTCAAGTACCCGAGTGTCAGGTGGCATGACATCAAGCTTTGGTCTTGGGGACCATTTGGATTTAAGACAGGGGCTTTGTTAGGTCCCAGTGAAGGCGTGGTAGGGAGGGGGTGGTGCAGCAAGCGACAGAACAAGGCAAGGAGGAAGGGAGGGCCTTGTGGTACTGAGCAGCGGTACTCAGTTTCTGTAAAACGTGGGCAAGAGTGGCACCTCCGGGTGTTTGGATTTTTTTTTTTTTGTAAAGATGGAGTCTCACGTAGCCCAGGCTACCCTCAGACTTGCTGTGTAGCAGAGGACGGACTTGAACTTCCAAACCTCTCTGCCTCCACCCCCAGTGTGCTGGGATGACAGGCATGATCCGCCATGCTCAGTTATGCCGTGCTGGGGATGGAACCCAGAGCTTCATGCACAGAGGCAAGCCATCTACCAACCGAGCTGCCTCCCCAGTCCTTAGAACCTTCCGGTGAAGGTAACGAACGAGTCCACATAAAATCAAAATTGTGGCAGCCCAGCCCAGCTCTCATTGACTCCTCCAGGCATTTAATGGGTATGATTATGATTATTATCATTTAATCTACTTTCACTCTTTGGGCATAGGCAAGATGACCCCATTTTACAGATGGAAAGAATAAGGCTCGCAGCAGCTTTAACGGCTTGCCCAGTGGTCGCTCAGTGGGTGACATTTGTGTGTATGTGCCTGGCTTTAAAATGCGTAAACCCCCTTGTCCCTCCTACTCCCTGATGTGAGGCTGGAGAGAGAGGAGAGTGTGGTTGGTTTCAGCAGGGGCCAGAGCCACACAGCCTTGGGCCAAGCATTAGGCAAAGCCAGTAACCCACGGCGGATCCGTCAGTACCACTGTGAATCTACTAACATGGGGGCAGCGTCCACAAACAGAAGCCCCTGCCACTTCTGATGTCCTCCACTGGGCTTCGAGCCCCAGATGTTCCATATTGACCCCTTACAGGAAGAGCAGAGCTGGGAGTTGAGAGCCAAAACAGCCCCAGAGGATACGGGATGGGGTGATTGCTTTCTAGACCCACTCCAAATATAACCTCAGTAGAAGACACTTCGTTTTGGACCCTCCTCACCCAAGACTGCCCCTTCTCGATCGTTACAAGCAAGGGGAGGGCAGGGTCCGATGAGGTACTTCGGAAGAAATGGAGCCGGAGAATGGGAGGGAGGAGGGCAAAGCTCTCCCATTGGGGTCTCCTCCATCCAGGGACCCCTGCCTTGTGCCCCATGTGAGCCTGCCCGGCCACCTCGGGTATTCAGGGGAGGCAGGGAGCATGGGAAGAGGAAGGCAGACAGCTTTCCCCTGCAGCCCTGTCTGTGACATCCAGAAAGCTCTCGCTAGCAAAGTGTACCTTGATCTATTTCCCCTGGTAGTGATTCCAACGCCAGCAATAACAGAGATCCATCATCGCCTTCGCGGGCAATGGAGGGTGGTGGGGGTTTGTTTTTCTTCTGGTGTGGACGGGAAGCTCTTTATTCTCTCCTTGTTTGGGGTGATGTCTGTCCAGAGAGGCCCACGGAGCCCTGGGAGGGGAGATTGCGTAGGGACTGGGATAGAGAGCCGAGGTGAGGCGAGGACGGAGCGTAGGTTGGGCATCTGACCTTCAGCAAGGTCATGCCTCTCGGTTTGTTCCTCTCAAAAACGGCGGGAAATCCTGGCCGTGGTAACCCCGTGCCTTTAAATCCCAGCACTCGGAAGGCTGAGGCAGGCGGATCTGGGTGAGTTCGAGGCCAGCCCGGTCTACAGAGCGAGATCCACGGCAAAGCCAGTCAGGGTTGCATAACAAGACCTTGCCTAAAATAAACAAACAAACAAATAAATAAATAAGAAAAAAAAGAGTGTGTGGAGATGGAGACCATCCCACAATGAGACAGGGAGGCTGAGAGCAACAGGCAGCCTTGGTTAAAGATAACACATTAATCGTCACTACTCAACGTAGGTTGTAATGAACTAAAGCTTGTGCAGTTTGTGTGGCCATCTAAGTATAGAGGTCACATATTGTGAGCCACTTGACCACCAGTACAGGGAGCTTTTCAACTTCTGATCTTCCATTTCAGCCCTCCATCCACTTCCTATCCAATGAAATGGAGGTTCAGAGAGGCTTGGTAACTTGTCTAAGATCACACAGCATGCAACAGATGTTATCAATGTTTTAGAACAGGTGTCTTTGAATGTTGACCTTGTGCCCTCAGTCACTTGGCTTCCAGTTCTCCAAGCGCAGCCCCGGTGCCAGCAGCAACTCTGTCCCTTGGAATTCGGAAGTGCCCATTCTCCAGTGTTCCCAGACCCAGCGAACCCCAGGCTCGGTGGGTTGTACGTTCCAGAATTGTACATCTCAGCGGTCATCAATCTGGGGTTCTTCAGCGTTAAGGCTGTCTGGATGTGAGGCTCATCGGAGTGAAGGAAATGCAGAGCGGGCAAGGATGATAACACCCAGCGAAAGTGCTTCCTTCGGATTCCTGTCCTTACTCTCCCCACACAAAAGCGAGCGATGTGACGGGGCCAGCGCGCTAGGAACGATATATTCACGGCCAGGCGCGGGTTCCCAGGCTGGCCATCTGGGCATGTCAAGACAGCTTACCCTGCAAACAGCCCCTGGGACGGACCTGCAGCAGCAGGTGCCTTAGTGGGCTGTGCTCTGCAGTGAACTCTTGGAGGAAGAAGCAGGGCAGTTGGGCAGGTTAGGCAGAGTGAGAAGCGGGGCTGGATGGTGGATGGTGGTGCTCTAGGCTTTCTCTTAGGGAGCTCTGGAGCTGGCTTCACTTTTCAGACATGACCTGGTTGACCAGAAAGGAACCTGGTCCACGCACCCGGCCGAAGCAAGTCCCTGCAGATGTTCAAAGCCTGGGGAACCAACTTCCTCCAATAGGAGCCCTTGCTGAGGCTTGGGAATCCTGACAGCTGAGACTCTTCACAAGCTACCACTACAGTCCTCAGGCCGCAGGGCCTCAGGCAGCATGCCTCTCACAGGCACGCCTTGCCACAGTCATCTGCCAAATGGAAGCAAGCATGTATTTCTTCTCAGCCTCCCACCCGGAGGATTTTGATAAAGTGACATGGTTCACAGTGGTTTATTGCCTGTGTGTCACAGTTCTAGGATGTACTGGGGATTTCATACGCAGTGGCCGAAGATACAGTTACTCCTATCTCAAAGGAGGCAATAGAGATTCGGGAGGCACCTGAGGTCTTCAGCAACCAAGGAGTAGGATGGGCTCCCTGACAGCTGATGCCCTTCCCCGATGGTACCCTGGCGTAGGGAGCTCGTGTTCAGAAGCTGTGCTCTGCGGGCATAAAGGATGGATGTTCCCACCTCTCTATGGGAGCAAACAAACCATCCAATGGACGCTGCTCCCAGTCTTAACCTCCTTTAACCCTGGGGAAACTGAGGCACAAAGCCGAGACCAAGAAATGCAGCCATCCCATGGGTTTTCAGCTCAAGGTCTTATCACTGGGCTCTGGTATTTCAGCCCTGGATGCAGATGGGAGGGGTGTTTATCAGGTCTCTGCACACTAACCCGGGGTAGGAACCTAGAGTAGACTCAGGCTGGTGGGCCGTGGGCTGGCCACCTGGGCCTCTGATCTAAAGGCAGCATCCTGTTTTCTCCTCTGGCTCCCATCTTATTCAATGAAAACTAAAGAAGTCTCTGGGGCTGCCCAGCTAAAGAAAAAAAGAGTCCACAAGGAAAGAAACCCAACCTAGGTGGAGACAGTCCTAAATGAAGAGAAGTAGGAGAGGAGTCAGCAAGTGGACCCCTGAGGGCCAAACTCAGCTCAGGGGCCACTTTGTAAATAAAGCTTTATTGAAACCCAGTAGTGCCCATTCAATTACATGTCTTGTTCCTTACAAGGCAGGCCTGAAATTCGGCAACTGGGACTGTAAGGCTGGAAACTGCAAAGACATTCACTGCCCAACCTGTGGTCCAGGGTCTAGAAAGGAGGCTCCCCCAGGACAGGGGCCGGGGCTTGAGATGGGCTGAAAGGGAGCAGGCAGACACTGGAGCAGGCGGGGACCTCCAGTCTTGGCCCAAACTTGTCCCTGGGCCCAATGCCTTCGGATGTCCCTCCCTCACGATAGAGGTCTGGCTCACGTGGTGTTCCCACAGTTGAGTCAGGGGCGTGGAACCCATTGGGCACTCCTCAGATATTTAGTTGAAAAGTATGTTTTTGATGCTCTAACATGACCTTGTGTAGCCCAGGCTGGCCCATGTCTTTGAACTTCTGAGTGTTGGGATTACAGGCATGTGCTACCACACCTGGTTTAGGGGGTGCTGAGGAACGAATCCAGGGCCTCATGAATCCTAGGCAAGCAAGAGCCACACGTCCGGCCCTTCTCCAACATGCCCTTGACTTTCAGGGAAGCCTTCTCTTGTCCAGGGGGGCCTCAGTTTTCACATCTGTAAGAGTGGCCATGATAAAGGTCTCATTTTCTGTCCTGTGTCCAGAAATCGTCTGGGTCTTGTTTTTTGTTTTTTTTTTTTTTTTCTTTCCTTCCCCCTTTGCGATGGGGGACAGGAGGAGCTTGGGACTCCAGTGCTCTGAAAGGAGCCGGCAGGGTCTAGTGGCCTCTGCCAAGAGGAGCGAAGGGACGATGGCAGCAGTCGAGAGGGGCAGCCGGAGGGAGGTGGGAGGTGGAGAAGGGGAAGACAAAGGCCCAGGGTTGTGAGCAGGGAGCAGATGGAGAGGAGTGGCCCCCGGTGGGACGCAGGAGAACGGCTGGCCACAATCACAGACCCAGCAGTGGAGCGTGAGGCCACAAGCAGAACTCTAGCTTTTGGTGGAGAATGAGACCCAGGGGCTAATGAGCCCGGGAGGTGCGCAGACCGCCTTCTCGTTAATTCCCCGCTCCTGGAGCAGCCGGGAAGGGAGTGAGGGCCAGAGCTCGAGCTGGGCAGCTGGGCCCCCACTCAGGGCCCCGGCCAGCTGGTCAGCCCCCCGGCTGGGGCTCCACACCAGGCCGGCAGCACACCGTGAGTCTGCCTGCCCATCGCATACCCTGCCGCCCCTGGCCTTGGGCAGGAGAAGTGGGGACCCTCTTATGGCTTTGGTCCCTGGAGCAAGTGTGTGACATCTGTGTGCTCACCTGGATAGTGAATCGGCCCGGTGGCCCGTATGAGGTCAGTGTCAGGAAATGGACCACGTCCTGGAGGTTTGAAAAAAAAAAAGTTCCACTTTGGGCTGGGGACATTTTCCAGTTGGTAAAGTACTTGCCTGGCCTGCACGAAGCCCCGGGTTCAATACCTAGCATCGCACAAACCAGGAACAGTGAGGTGGAGGCAGAAGAATCAGAAGTTCAAAGTCATCTGTGTGGTGAGTTCAAGGCTGGCCTGGGTGAAGAGAACCTGTTAGCTTTTCACAGTGCTCATGAGCATGTCATGATTTTCTGATGACTGTGATAAGAACCTCCGAGAAGGCGCACAGGTATCAGTCAAGGTGTTTCTGCCTTTGGCACTTGGACATTTTTGAACTGATTTCTTTGCTTGCTTCTCGAGATGGGTTCTGGCTAAGTTGCCTAGGCTGGCTTTGAGCTCGTGATCCTCCTGCCTCCAACACCTGACTGGCTAGGATGATAGACCCAGCCCTGTGTGACTGGGATGACTGAGTCCCATGATGTGGGGGCCAAGCAGGATACGGCAGGATGCCAAGCAGCACCCTGGCTTCTGCTGACCAGATGCCACCAGCCTCCACTGTGACAACCCAGCATGTCCCTTTGGGAGTTGCCACTGAGTAGTCCTATTTATGGATGGGAGAAATGAAGCCCACAAAGGTGAACACTATTCTCCTTATAGTATAGATGCTATACTCTATACCAGTGGTTCTCAACCTGTGGGTCGTGACCCCTTTGTGGGCCACGTATCAGATATTTACATTCTGATTCGTAGCAAAAGGACAGTTATGAAGCAGCAAGAACAATAATTTTGTGGTTGGGCGTCACCACGACACAAGGAGCTGTATTAAAGGAAGGTTGAGAACTGCAGCTCTACACTATAGAGAGCCTCACTTTGGTTTTCAGCCTCCCTTCCATTCCCACTGGCTACTAAAATTTCATACTTATTTTTTCAGAGATGGAACTGTTTTCCCCCCACATCTACTTAGAGAGTATCACGTGATGCGCGATGTTTTGTAAGTAGTTTGTCTTGTTTAGCAACCTAGCACATACATGGATGGGTGAGAAAAGTTGTCTATTGGTATATATATATCTCATGATGCCCTGTGTGTTAGTACGTGCGCACACACGCGTGCACCCACACCCACACCCACACCCACCCACACACCCCCCCCCCACACGCACGCACACACACGCACTGTCCTGACAGATACACACAGAAACATCACCAGAACTTCCTTCTGAGGAGTGGCGTTGAAGCAGTCAGCACAGGTGACACGGGACCCCAGACTTCATTTTGCATGCTTGTATGTTGTGTGTGATGTCACTCACTCATGTATTTAGTTTTCATTGTAGATCCGATTTAAAAAAAAAAATGGGCTCAGGACTGGCAAGATGGCTCAGTGGGTAGAAGTCCTTGCCTCACAGGCCTAAGGGCCAGAGTTTGGTCCCCAGGGAGAGAAGCGACTCCACAATCTTGCCCTCTGACCTCCACACCTGTGCCCCTCCCCATCACACATACCGTGATAATAAATAAAATAAAGTTGATAACATGGGCTCGGTGATACAGCACTTGCCTAGCATGGACATGGCTCTGGTTCCATCCCCAGTGTGGTCAATTCAACCTAGGACAGTGATTTGCCCAATAAATAGTATGGATATCTTTCATTGCAATGATTCAATCCACTTGGCATACATTCGAAGAGACATTTTATTGTATGGGTGTGGTGGCGTGAATCTCACGGGCTGTAGCTCTCTGGGTCACTGTTCGGCTGTGAAGAATGCAGCCCTGGGCATCTCGAGTCCACACGGATGGTTGGAAGCTCTTGGAGTGGCCCCAAGATCTTTCCTCACTTTCTCAGAAGAACTAGACAGCATCATCTCATTCAGTCACCCCGGCAATACTGTATTTTCACGATATACATCAGGGAACTGAGAGAGATCCCCCGAGGCCAGGACTTTACTCCAGCTCACACAGGAAATCATGACCGCTGGAGGAGTGTCAGAGGAAACTTAACTAGGATTTCTTGCCCAGAGGGATGCTTGGGACAGAGTGAATATCAGAGAGAGAGGTCTCTTGGTGTTTGGGTCTCAGCCACGGCACATGTGCACGGGTTGGCTGGGAAGAAGACTATGGAGGTATAGGGAGGAAGGCAGGTGTGTCTTTGAAAGCCAGGAGAATCTTTGCTTGACTATTCTGTCCCCTGACTCCTGACTCACGACGTTGCACGTGAGCTAACATGCACAGAACTAAAAGCATCCACAGAGGAGGGCAAAGTGAAAGGAAAAGTGTAGCCCTTTTGGCCTGTGCGAGGCCAGCAGACTGCATCCCGGTCAGTTCCTGCTTGTATTTTTTGGCCTGGCATTCTACAAGATGTCCCCCAGGGGGGCCTGGGTGACGGGTATAGCAGTTCCCTCTGACAACTCATCGGGGCTGTCCAGTGCTCTCGATGTACAACACCCACCCACCCACCTATTCATCCATCACCTATCTATCTATCTATCTATCTATCTATCTATCTATCTATCTATCTATCTATCTATCTATCTATCTATCTATATCTATTATCTATTACCTGTCTGTATGTCATCTACCTATCCATCCATCTCTCTCTCTCTCTCTCTCTCTCTTCTCTCTCTCTCTCTCTTTCTCTCTCTATCTATCTGTCTATCTATCTAATCTATCTATTTTTTTGCCATGCTGAGAGATGCTAGGCAAACACTCTACCATTGAGCCTTGCCAATCCAAACAAGCAGGTCTTAAAATGCTTGTCCTTGAGATGAGCCACGCAACGGGGACTCTTGCCTCACGGAGCTCACAGTTTGGAAGGGAATAAGCTAACAACTATGGGCAGCTCCGAGAGCAGGAGAAGCGTGTGTCAAGAAGGCAGCCCAGGCAATGACAGCATGGGTGGTTGTGAGGACATCATAGTCCTCTTTCCAACTTGGCTGTAGACAAAGACAATCACATGGTGGAGTGGGCCATGTTTCCCATCCAGGCGGCAGGTGGAGTGGTGTGTGTAGCGTGTCTCTTTGAAGAATCAACTAGCCAGCTCCACCAAGCTACCAACAGTAGCCTCACATCAGAGCTGTAAGAAAGAGACTCGGAGAGGGAGAAGGGGTTGGCTTTGGCTTGTATAGATGGAGAGTAGCCTAGCGGGGATTCAAACCCAGGCCTGCCCACCCCAGGTCTCCTGTGCTTCGTGGAGCTAAGGGTCCTTTCCTCACTGAGACACAATAGTGCACAGTGCGGCACAAATCCACAGTTGTAGGATCTCTCCCTAACAGACAGAAGTGCGCCACCAAGTCCCTGCTGCCCTGAGCCCAGTCTCCATCCCAAATGGAGGCCCAGCCTTGCCCTGTTCTCTGGGGCTACCGCACAACTATTGGGGTAGGGGGTGAGGTAGAGCCTGCTGCTCCATGGGCAGATTCTAGTCAGAACTCAGGTCACCGCCACCTTCTTTCTGTCCCCCTTCCTCTTCCTCCCACCCTCCCTGCCACCTGCAAGCGGTCCCCGAGCCACCCCCCCCCAGCTTCCCCACAATTTAATGTCTCACCGAGCTGTCCCTATTTGACAAACAGGTGATTTTGTTAACGAGAAATAAACGAGATCCACAGGATGGGTGAGGGCGTGCGGCAGCTGGTGTGAGGGTAAGATGTGCTGAGCTTATTAAAATAATATCTGGCCACATGCTCAGAGCACAGGGCCAGTGTGGAGGGGTACCCACCATCTTTCCCGCTCTCCTCTGCTCCCCCCCCAGACACCTCCTCATCCCTGTTTTCTTCCAGAGCCTGGACTGGACAGGCAGCACTGGCATTGGGGGGGGGGTGCATTGGCATTGTGTGTGTGGGGGTGTCTTTTCATCAGAAGGTGATGAGATGGGATGTGTGCACGTGCGTGTGAGTGCGATGTGCCCCCAGGTGTGTGAGTGTGTGACAGCCTGCACACATATGTGTCTGGGAGTGAGGGTGTGTGTGGAGCCGGCTTGTCAGACAGAAACGGGAACAGGAGAGAAGCGGGTAGAAGCTTGGAGGGAGGAGGAAGGGGGAGATGCAGAGAGGGGGTGTGCCAGGGAGGGGCACACCCGGAGAAAGGGAGAGGGGAGGCCCAGGGGGTCGGGGGTCAGAAACAGAAAGAGACAGAGACAAAGAGATGGATACAGAGAAAGGCAGAGACGGAGAGAGGAGATAAAAGGAGAGACACAGAGAGACAGTGAGGGAAGGGAGGGGCAGAGACAGGCATTTAGAATCTAGGAAATGCCACTATTAAGAGTCAGAAGGAGAAGGCTAAGTCCCAACCGCTCTGGGCAAGGAGGGAGAAGGAGAGGAGGCAGGTGGCTTGGAATGGAGCCAGGGACAGGAGAAAGGTGGGCAGGGTTTGGAAGGAGGGCGGAGGGGGTGGGAAGCTGTGGGCTTGCCACTGTGCGATCTGTGGTGGATGACCTCCCTCCCTGAACCTCAGCTGCTCAACCTCAACTGGTGGATCTTCACGGAGGATGGGAGAGGGGCTGAGAGGTCTGAAGTGAGGAGGGGAAGGGTTGAGAGGGAGGCAGAGCCTGGACCAGAAGCCCCCCTTCACACCCTTCCCTCCACAGGATACCCCTTCCTCCTTTGTGCCTGGGCCTCCTGGTTGGCGTTGGGGTCGGGGTCCCTCTGCCTGCGGCATCCATTGACCTACCACTGTCTCTGGAATCAGCCCCCGACCTACACTATTTCTCTTTCTGGGCAGCTGAGGTGTCTTCAGGCACCAGTCAGGGACTTGGCTGCAACTTGCCTCGTCTTGGGAGAAAGTGAGATAGGAGGCCTTGGTGGCTGGGTGAGGATGGGACCCAGCTAGGTGTGTGGGCAAAGGTGAGGTGCCGGGACCATGTGGAGTGGGGTAAGCCTTGAGGGTCTGGATGCCAGCAAGGAAAGAGTGTGTCCAGGTTGGCAGAGGCAGAAGCCAGCCCCATCTCTGTTTCTGGCCTGCCCTCTGTCTTCTTTGTCTCCACGCCCCATCTCTGCAGCCCCTGGAGAACCCTTCCACTTGGCAATGCCAGTTTGTCCATTGCTTACCCAGCTCTATCCTCTTCCTTCTGACCTGTGCCCTCCCCCCACAGCAGGCATACAGGCCCTCCTCAGCTCCGTCATCCCCCCCCCCCCCCCCCCGCCTCTCTCCCCTCTCCACCTTGCTTTTATCTGTCTTTTCTTTATCCCACTTGACCCCATCCCCCTCAGGGACTGGGACCCTGTCCCCATCCGGATCCTAAATTCACACACAGTAACTGAAGTTCGCACATCCCCTTGGAGTCAATTTCTCCCAGGAGCAGCACGTGGCTCTGAGCCTGAGCCCCCCCCCCCCCCCCCAGTGGTACAGCACACAGTAGGCCTGCACTCCAGCAGATTCACCGTGATGCATCCTCCCAGGGAGAAACCGAGGCTACTGCCTGCATCTCCCTCTCTTCCCAAATCCTCATCCCCACTTCTCACATCCTCATCCCTGTTTCCCACACCCTTCCCTGGTGGTTTCCCTGTCTTGGGCCGGGCATCCCTCCCATCCATCATCTTCTCATTCCTGTACCCTCCTCCAACCCACCCCCATCACTCTCCCAGGGACTCACACCCTCCTCTCCAGGTCTCCAACACAAACAGTGTCCCTCACCATCAGACACCCTCGAGCGGATGATGGGGAGGGAGGTGTCCTGAGACCCGGGACTGCGTTGGCTTAGTTAATAGCCAGCACACGCTTGAGTGGGGGCAGGGAGACAGAATTTCCATAGAGATTTCTCAGAGCTTTGCTGCTCTGAGGAGGACCACACACCTGCCTTTAAGCATGTTCTTACCTGGATTCAGAGTGTAGCTCCCTAGAACTGTTTACCTAGCATGTGTGAAGGACAGGCCCCATGGAGACAGGAAGATCAGGAGTTCAAGGTCACCCTCAGCTCCATAGCAAGTTCCAGAACAGCCTGAGCTACATGAGACCCCCGTCTTTAAATTTTTATAAATGACATTTTAATTTTGGGTTTGTGTGTGTGTGTGTGTGTGTGTGTGTGTGTGTGTGTGTGTGTGTAACTGCACACAGAGGTCAGAAGGCAACTTCGTAGAGTCAGTTCTCTCCTTCCGCTATGGGACTTGGAGGTTGAACTCAGATTATCAAGCTTGGTGGCAAGCGCCTTTCCCTACAGAGCCACCTTGCTGGCCCTGATGCTGTCTTGACCCCCACAAAAGCAACAGAGAAAAACTGCTCAGCTACCTACCATAACGCCACATCACGCGCCTTCTACTTGCATGTGGTCCTTTCAAAGGTAGTTACTAAAAGTCTGACATAAAATGACCCAAATTATTGAAAGCAAAACAAACAGCTCCCGCACAATAGACTTGGAAGAGACCTGCTAAGAAAATGCTAAGTGTTTGTCTTTGAGTGGCGGGACCGGAAGCGGAAGAAGTAAGACTAAATCCACACACACCTATAGTTCTTCTTAATGAGCGCTTTTTAAATGAGTCCATTGTTCTCAAGCGGCTGTTTGTCCACAAACGCTGCACATTTGACGTGTGCCCTGGTCACACTCCAGCTCTCCTGAAGCACTGTGCTTTAGATGTTTACACTTGATTTCTCGTCTGAGTGGGAATGCATTCACACTATTCAGGATGAAATGACACCCATAACAGGTGAACTTGTTACCTGTGCCCACACTCCCTGCCCACCAGTTCTGCTTCCTGGGGCGAAAGAGTAACACGTGTTTCTCGCTCAGACTTCCAGCGGGGCAGTGTCACGCTGGGGAGATGACATTCATCTTGCTGGCGAGGACTCTGTCCTGGATGAAGGTTGGAATGTCCCCAGTCTGGGCAGGTGGTCTCTCTGGCCAGGGTCATGTTCTGGAATTCTCTTGCCAATACTCCTGACCTCTCTCACTGAGACCCAAAGAATGGCTTCCCTTCTCCCTATTCTATTATTCCTGAGTTGAAAACGATGTAAATTCAGATATTAGGGAATCTTGTCATATAGCATATTACTATGTCCCACTCTCAGCCTGGCAGAACCTTCTGGAATAATAGTCTGCTGTTTTTTTCCCCCTAGATGTATACTTTGAGCAAATTATGTCAGTCCTTGTGCTGTTCCCTAATTCTCCCCTTTACTGAATTTACTTGTTACATCAACATAAATGACCTACCTTGTTAAGAATGTCCATTTTGGGGGTTAGAGAGATGGTTCATAGGTTAGAGCACTGGCTGCTCTTCCAGAGGTCCTGAGTTCAATTCCCAGCAACCACATGGTGGCTCACAACCATCTATAATGAGATCTGGTGCCCTTTTCCTAATAGAACACTATATACATAAAAAAATTGTCTAGTTTTGAAATATGGTTTGGGGTGAGAGGGTACCCTCATGTCCCTTCCCTCTCTTTTGTGGGGGATTAGACTATTCATGTTTAGCTAAATGTGAGGTCCCTAAGTTCCTGGTACCTCCCTTGGATTGAGACCCAGAGGTGCCCAGAGTGGATTAATGACCTTATGTTAATCAGCTTTTCAGTGCTATAACAAAACACCAGAGACTGTCTACCTTATAGAGTAGGAAGTATAAGGCACTTAGCTCAGTGTTTCAGAGACTGAACATCCCAGTGGCATGGGATGGGCTCTTGTAGAGGAATCCTCAGTTTTCCCTTAGCATCACTGCCTGCCGGGAAATCCCAATGGTGGGAGTACATAGGGGGAAAAGCATCATAAACAATAAACAAGGAGGCAGGGGAGAGGCTGGTTTGTTCTTATCATAACCTCTTGAGATTACCAGTCTCTTTGCAGGGGTCTCAGCGACCCAACAACATCCTCCCAGTCAGCTTCACTTCTTTTTTTTAAATTTATTTTTATTTTTTTATGTGCATTGGTGTTTTGCCATGGTGTTGGGTTCTTTGGAACTGGAGTTACAGACAGTTGTGAGCTGCCATGTGGGCGCTGGGAATTGAACCCGGGTCCTCTGGAAGAGCAGTCAGTGTTCTTAACCACTGAGCAATCTCTCCAGCCCTAGCTTCACTTCTTAAGGGTGCCACACCAACCTGATGCCAGTGCCCTGGGGACCAAGCCTACAACACATGGCCCACTGTGCGGGACATTCCCACCGTGTTGATTTTGATTTAATCCAGCAGCTGTAGTCTAGACTCATGCCAGCTCAGTAGCAGCTGGAGAAGCCACCCAAAGCTAATATCTCCACCTTTGTGAAACCTTCCTAGATGCCCATGTCTCCAGAGTGTGGCCAGAATGTGGGAAATCACAAGACAAAAACGACCATGCAGCCAGGAGACCCAATATAGTCAGTGTAACCCATGACACTTACAGATTCTCTTTGGGCCTAAGTGTCTCATCTGTGGGGTGTGTGTGTGTGTGTGCGCGCACTCATCAAGAGAAGGCTTAGGAATAGCCCGACACTCTGCTCAGCTCTTCTGATCCTATCAGACCCCAGAGCTGCCCCACAATGGCGGCTCTTGTCCTCATCCCCACTCAACAGTAGAGGAGCCTGAAAGGGACATGACAGCAGCCTGGGGACATTAAGTGGTGATCTAGAATGGGAACAGGCGACGCCTCCTGCACAGACTAAGGTGGTCCTCTCCTCCCAAGGTCTCCGTCTTAGACCGGCTCTTCCATCAAGACAGTGATGAGCTGGGAATGCGGATGCAGCCCCAGGGAACCCCATTCTGTCTTGGGCACTGTGTTCCTTGTACTCCCTACCTTCAGACACCATTGGCCTTGGGGACCCGACCTTGACTCTAACTCCTTGCTTCTCTTGACTATTGAGCCTCGAATGGAACCGGAGCCCCCAGAGGCATGGTCACAAGCCAGAGTTTGATCACGAAGAAGTTAGGGGCTGCCCTGAGCGCTAGGGATGAGCAGACAAGTCACAGCAACAGTGTCCTTTGTCCTGTGCTGGGTGGTGTTCTAAGCGTCACCTTGTTTAATGTGACTCTCCAAACAGCCCTGCTCTGCTCTCAGTCGGTATAAAGAGTTCAGAGAGGCCAAGAACTTAGACAAGAGCACACAGTGCTAGGATAGGGATTTGAAGACGGCTCTGCTGTGTTCCATAGTGGTGTGATTGACTAAATATCACCACCCAATGTTGCTCGAATTTCTAAATGGTCTTTTAATAAAAAAACCCAGAGCCAGATATAAGGGTGAAAGCTGAAAAGATCACAGAAGCAGAGCAGCCAGCCACTAGTTCTTACCTCTGTGAAATCCTCAGCCTAAAGAGAGTGAGTTCCTGTTTCCTCACACCTTATAGACCTTTCTCTGTCCAGACATCACTTTCTGGGATTAAAGGCGTGTGTGCTTCCCAGTACTGGGATTAAAGGTGTGTGCCACCACTGCCTGGCTCTGTTTCCAGTGTGGCCTGGAGCTTACAGAGATCTAGAGGGATCTCTGCCTCCCGAGTGATAGGATTAAAGGTGTGTGCCACCACTGCCTGACCTCTATGTCTAATCTAGTGGCTGGCTCTCTCCTTTGATCCTCAGGCAAATTTATTAGGGTGCACAATATATCACCACCCGATCTCTGGTTCTAGGTGCTTGCAGCTTAGTTCAGCAGACAGGATACAGGTGTGAACACCTATAATCAGGACCAATAAGGAGGAAGGCATTTGAGGGGAACCTGTGGAGAATGAATGACACAATTTTCATGAGCATATCAGACAGAGAGCTCACAGAGGCTGGGGAAGCAAAAGGAGCAATTCTAACTCAGCACAGGATTTAATTTTTGAAAATGTGTGTCTGTGTGTAGGTACGTGCACCATGTGTATGCAGTACTCACAGAGGCCAGAAGAGGAGGTTGGAAGCAAAAGGAGTAATTCTAACTCAGCACAGGATTTAATTTTTAAAACCATGTGTGTGTCTGTGTGTGGGTATGCGCACCGTGTGTGTGTGTGTGTGTGTGTGTGTGTGTGTGTGTGTGTGTGTGTGCAATACCCACAGAGGCCAGAAGAGGGCGTTGTACTCCCTGTAACTAGAGTTGTAGACAAGTGTGTGGTGCCCCACATGGGTGCTGGGAACCAAACTCTTGTCTTCTAGAAGAGCACTGCACAGGCTTAGCTGCTGAGCCACTCAGTACTTAACTTAAATGGGAACCTGTTACATGCGTCACTAAGAAGCAGGTTGTCTGATGAGCGCTCATCAGGAATGGATCCAGGCGTATTCATGAGCCCGGTCAGATCCTCTTGGTCTTACACACTTCCCGGAGCCAGGCGCTTGCTGGTTTTGTTGAGTCTGTGGACTGCCTTGTGGGCTCATGTGACCCTGCTGTCTAGGGTCGATCCACAAGGAGCCCAGTCTATGGATAGGAGAAACGATATGGCACAGAACATGGCCGTCCCAGCAGCCGTCCACAGGGCTGTAGATGCCACCCAGAAATCAGGGGCTGTTAACCCAGAAGGCAGGGTGGAAGCCAGGCCATCTGTCCTTTGTCCTGTGGTGTCTGCTTCCAGGCATACCCACAGGGGATGCCCTGCGGGACTGTGCTTCCCAAGAGTCAGGAAGCGGTCCTCTCCTGCCTCAGTTTCCTCTTCTCTCACTCTCCTTATTACCTTGATTCCACACCTTCTGAGGAGGCTCTGTTTTCTGGAACCTGAACCAGGATTGTCTTCAGAACGCTTTGTCAGCAGGAGTGTGGGTGAGACAGCCATTTACCTTTAAAGCAGTGATTGGTGTTGCTAATTATGTCTGAACTGTGTCTGCGTTCCTGGATAAGCCCTATGCAAAGGGCAGGCCACTGGCCACTAGACATATCTGGGCACATGAGGTAACCGGGCCTCTGTGAGGTGACCAGGCCTCTGTGAGGTGATCAGGTTTCTGTGAGGTGACCAGGTTTCTGTGAGGTGACCAGGCCTCTGTGAGGTGACCTGACCTCTGTGAGGTGACCAGGCCTCTGTGAGGTGACCAGGTTTCTGTGAGGTGACCAGGCCTCTGTGAGGTGACCTGACCTCTGTGAGGTGACCAGGTTTCTGTGAGGAGAGCAGGCTTCTGTGGGATGACCAGGCCTCTGTGAGGGGACCAGGTTTCTGTGAAGTGACCAGGCCTCTGTGAGGTGATCAGGCTTCTGTCAGGTGACCACACCTCTGTGAGGTGACCAGGCCTCTGTCAGGTGACCAGGTTTCTGTGAAGTAACTAGGCCTCTGTGAGGTGACCAGGCCTCTGTGAGGTGACCAGGCCTCTGTGATATGAACAGGCCCCTGTGAGGTGACTAGGCCTCTGTGGGATACCAGGCCTCTGTGAGGTGACCAGGCCTCTGTGAGATGACCAGGCCTCTGTGAGGTGACCAGGCCTCTGTGAGATGACCAGGCCTCTGTGAGGTGACTAGGCCTCTGTGGGTTGACCAGGCTTCTGTGATATGAACAGGCCCCTGTGAGATGACTAGGCCTCTGTGGGATACCAGGCCCCTGTGAGGTGACCAGGCCTCTGTGAGGTGACTAGGCCTCTGTGGGTTGACCAGGCCTCTGTGAGGTGACCAGGTTTCTGTGAGGTGACCAGGCTTCTGTGAGGTGATCAGGTTTCTGTGAGGTAACTAGGCCCCTGTGAGGTGACTAGGCCTCTGTGGGATGCCCAGGTTTCTGTGAGGTGACTAGGCCTCTGTGAGGAGACGAGACATCTGTGAAGTGACCGAGCCTTTGTAAGGTGACCAGGCCTCTGTGAGGTCACCAGGCCTCTGTGAAGTGGACCAGGTATCTTGAGATGACCAGGCCTCTGTGAGGAGACCAGGCCTCTGTGAGGAGAGCAAGACTCTGTGAGGTAGACCAGGCATCTTGAGATGACCAGGCCTCTGTGAGGTGACCAGGTCTCTGTGAGGAGAGCAGGCCTCTGTGAGGTGACCAGGCCTCTGTGAGGTGACCAGGCTTCTGTGAGGTGACCAGGCCTTTGTGAGGTGATCAGTCTTCTATGAGATACCTAGGCCTCTGTGAGGTGACCAGGCCTCTGTGAAGTGACCAGGCATCTTGAGGTGACCAGGTTTCTGTGAGGTGACCAGGCCTCTGTGAGATGACCAGGCCTCTGTGAGGTGACCAGACCTCTGTGAAGTGACCAGGCTTCTTGAGGCGACCAGGTTTTTGTGAGGTGACCAGGCCTCTGTGACATGACTAGGTTTCTGTGAGGTGACCAGGCCTCTGTGAGGTAACCAGGTCTCTGTGAGGTGACTAGGCTTCTGTGAGTTGACTAGGCCTCTGTGGGATGACCAGGCCTTTGTGAAGTGACTAGGCCTATATGAAGTGACCAGGCCTCTGTGAGGTGACCAGGCCTCTGTGAGGTGACCAGACCTCTGTGAGGTGACCAGGCCTCTGTGAGGTGATTAGGCCTCTGTGGGATGACCAGGCCTTTGTGAAGTGACCAGGCCTCTGTGAGGAAACCAGGCCTCTGTGAAGTGACTGGGCCTTTGTAAGGTGACCAAGCCTCTTGAGGTGACCAGGCTTCTATGAGATGACCAAGCTTCTGTGAGGTAACCAGACCTCTGTGAAGTGTCCAGGCCTCTGTGAGGTAAGTAGGCCTCTTGTGGTAACCAGGCTTCTGTGAGGTGACCAGGCCTCTGTGAGGTGACCAGGCCTCTGTGAGGTGACCAGGCCTCTGTGAGATGACCAGGCCTCTGTGAGGTGACCAGGCCTTGTGAGGTGACCTATCTCTGTGAGGAGAGCAGGCCTCAGTGAGGTGACCAGGCCTCTGTGATTTAACACAGCCTCTCTGAGGTAAAGCAGGCAATGTTACCAGGTCTCTGTGAGGTGAGGAAGCCAGGGTGAGGTGACCTGGTCTCTCCGAGCTTCCTGCTGAGCTTGTCCTCTGCAGATAGAGCGGGCCGACCTGGCAGCTGGAGGTGATGGAGGTGCTGGTGGGAAGATCTGGGAGGGGAGGGAGCCCGGGGAGGGAGGTAATTAGGAAGCAGGCATATCGCAAATCTCCCCGCCGCCGCTCTGACACCTGGAGAGAGCGATCACACACTTGGAGTCAGCCCAGACAAGTGTGAAGCCCTCACTCCATCTCCAGGAAGAGGGAGGAAGAAGTGCCCACATGACAGCCCGCCCCACACCCCCACACACACAAGGCCGCCACATCCCAGCGAGCCCTGAGGTCATCCTCGCCTTCTCCCGGTCTTCCTGCTCCGTGACCCGGGTCAGGGAGCTGTGATTCAGAGGGGCAGAGGGACGGTGGGACCCCCGTAAAGACCAGGGGAAGGACCTGGGAAGGAGAGGGGAGGCCAGATCTCGCCCTGGCAGGCAATCAAGGCGAGGAGGAGGAGGCAGTGGCGGATTTTAACAAGCCCTGGGCGGACTCAGGCCAGCCCTCATCAGAAGTGCCAACACCAGCTTCCTGGGGCTGAAAAATGAGTCCCCAAGGAAACTGGGGATTAATAGGGCCTGAAAGGGTCCTGGGTAGCACGGACAAGGCGCCAGCTACCACTCAACACTCCTGTCACGGCGTGTGGGCGTGCGTGCATGCGTGCATGCATGCATGCATGCGTTTGAGCGGGGTGGAGGAGGAGAGGCTCAGAGAGGCCGTGCCTTCGGCCCGAGGGCACACAGCTCAACGGTACCTGTCCTGAATACCCAGCATCCTTCACACCGTTCATTTCTCCCGAAAGGGAAGAGGCCACTGGGCCTCCTCAGGTAGGTTCTTAGAGATCTAGGGAGAGGGGGCGTCTCTTCTCATGGGTCCCCACTCCGTGGAGACCTGGGAGTGAGGCAGGTAGCCGCCTTTCTGGGTCGCAGACTCTGGCCCTCTGCGAAAGGCAGGTGTGTGTTTTTGCCTCCTTTCTCACACCACTTCCTCCCTGGAGCAGACACCAGGGGCTGGGCCAGGAGGTGGGGAGCATGAGAAAGGCCCCCAAAGTCCCCACGGAGCTCTCCCCACACCCCGCCTCCGGCTCTCCTTGTTTCTGGAATCTTCCAGAAGGGTCGTTCTAGAACATTCTGGAACACTGAATGGGCTTTTCAGCGCCGGGGTCTCACTTCATGACATGCCCTCTTAGAAGGGGGTTTCCCTGACCAGAGTGAGTGGTCCCCATCATTCTGCTTTTCTCAAAGCCCCTGCCGCTGCCCCTAAGTGAAGTAATGAATAAACAAGCACACTGTGCTTCCAGTCCCTGCCTTCAGGAGGGAAATGATTAAGATCTTGGCTGTCTCGGTAATGCCAAGGTCTGGCATATACTACATAAGCCTGTGACTTGACGAATGGGTGAGTCCATGGGCTCCAGAGCCAGATAAATCTGGGTTCAAATCCCAGTTCAAATCTTAGCTGTGTGATCTTGGGCAGGTGGCTTAACTTCTCTGTGCTTTCATTCCTGCCGCTGGGAAACAAGAGTGGAGTCGGATCTTCTTTCGCAGCCGCTGTTCTGTTCCACGGGTGATGCTGGCACGTCCTGAATACGCTCCGGCTATGGTGGTTCACACCTTACAAGAGAAAGTGTGAGGCCCAGAGAAAGGTGGCCCGATGGCCGCGGAGCTTCCGGTGCCTGAAGCCCCGGGTTCGGTCCCCGGCGCTCACGTGGCGGCCGGAGAGGAACAGCTCCTGAGAGTCGTCCTCTGACCTCCATGCATGTGTCCCCTTCACAAAAGCAGATTAAAAATAAACAAGCCGGGCGGTGGTGGCGCACGCCTTTAATCCCAGCACTCGGGAGGCAGAGCCAGGCGGATCTCTGTGAGTTCGAGGCCAGCCTGGGCTACAGAGTGAGTTTCAGGAAAGGCGCAAAGCTACACAGAGAAACCCTGTCTCGAAAAACCAAAATAAAATAAAATAAAATAAAATAAAATAAAATAAAATAAAATAAAATAAAATAAAATAAAATAAAATAAAATAAAAATAAACAAACAAATGCCACTTTGCAAAGACATTGGCTACAAGTGGGATGGGGAACTCGATTGTCCCGGCTCCCAGCACTCTGTCTGGAGGAAGCTGGACGGGGTTCAGGAGGTCACAGGATGCTATTTAGGGCCCCCGAATGAGGTCCAGGCACAGATGGAGTTTCAATGTGGAAGCAGGTTCTGACAGACGGAGGGACGCGTTCCCCTTCCCCCCCAAGGCTGCACCTGTGTTCCAGGTAATGCTGTCCCCAGCTGCTCTGCTCATAAGCAACAGGGCTGGGGGGAAGGATGTGGAAGCCATGCTGTGGTGAGCATGAGTGAATCAGGATGGAGCTTTCTCCAGGCAAGCCAGTGAAGGGACTGCAGAGGGAGTGGGGCGAGCCAGGGAAGGCAGTGAGGGGGGACAGGGATCAGGCTCCTCCACCTCTGTCCAAACAATCATAACTCTTGCTTCCCGAAACCAGGGGACTGTGTGCTGTTGTTGTGTAGCACTTAAGGCACACAGAAAAGCCTTTCGCCCCCCCCCCCTTCCCACCCTGAAACACGGTGACCCTGAGTCTTACATGTATTGCCAATTACTTCATCCAATCACAGAACATCTGACAACCTCCCAGAAGTCCCATTCTCATCGAACAGTCTAGTGAAACGACAAGGTCTGGAGAAAGTCTGGAACTGGCTGTCCCAGCCGAAGGCGGGCACTGTGTTACTGGCATCTGGTGAGTAGAGAGCAGGAAAGCTTTGAGAATCCTGCCATCACATCACACAGCTCCTTCCCCAGCCAGGTAGAGATGCATCCAGCCCTTGGGATCCGAAGCCGTGAGGTGGGGAAACATCCCAGATGGATGATGTGTTCTTTAGCGGAGCAGAAGTCCAAGGAAGTCCATTTCACTAGACTGTTGGATGAGAATGGGACTTCTGGGAGGTTGTCAGATGTTCTGCGATTGGATGAAGTAATTGGTGATACATGTAAGACTCAGGGTCACCGTGTTTCAGGGTGGGAAGGGGGGCCGAAAGGCTTTTCTGTGTGCCTTAAGTGCTACATAACAACAGCACACAGTCCCCTGGTTTCGGGAAGCAAGAATTACGATTGTTAGGTCTGGGGATCAAACCTAGGACCTCAAACACACCGGCAAGTATTCTACTGAGCTGAACATGCAGCCCTTGTGTGTGTGTTTTGAGACACACTCCTCCTATGTAGCCCAGGATGGCCTTGAATTCACTAGGTGGTGGAGGATGACCTTGAACTTCCGATCCTCTGGCTTCCATCTCCCTAGTCCTGTGATTACAGGCAGGTGTGAGTCACCACACCCAGCTTATGCTTATGCCATGCTGGGGATGGAAGCCAGGGTTCCATGAAGGCTAGTCAAGCTCCCTACTGGCTGAGCCACCAGTGAGAGAAAGCTAAGAGAGGCTGCATGCGCTCTCTCTCTCTCTCTCTCTCTCTCTCTCTCTCTCTCTCTCTCTCTCTCTCTCTTTCTCTCCTCTTTTTCTTCTTCTTCCTCCTCCTCCTCATCTTCCTCCTCCTCCTCCTCCTCCTCCTCCTCCTCCTCCTCCTCCTCTTCTTCTTCTTCTTCTTCTTCTTCTTCTTCTTCTTCTTCTTCTTCTTCTTCTTCTTCTTCTTTTTCTTCTTCTTCTTCTTCTTCTTCTTCTTCTTCTTCTTCTTCATCTTTTTTCTCTCCC